>NW_027423298.1:0-119210 GCF_048934315.1 Petromyzon marinus | reverse complement strand
CGGGGTGAGAGAGAGGGGGGCCGCGGGGAGAGAGAGGGGGGCCGGGGGTCGAGGAGAGAGGGGGCCGGCGAGAGAGAGGGAGGCCGAGGGGGGGGAGAGAGAGGAGAGGCGGGGGAGAGAGAGGGGGGCCGGGGGGAGAGAGAGGGGGGCCGGCGGGGAGAGAGAGGGGGGCCGGTGCGAGAGAGAGGGGGGCCGGGGCGAGAGAGAGGGAGGCCGAGGGGAGAGAGAGGGAGGCCGGGGGGAGAGAGAGGGGGGCCGGGGGAGAGAGACGGGGGCCGGGGGGAGAGAGATGGGGCCGAGGGGAGAGAGAGGGGGGCCGGGTGGCGAGAGAGGGGGGCCGGGGGGGTGAGAGAGGGTGGCCGGGGGGAGAGAGAGGGGGCCGGGTGGAGAGAGAGGGGGGCCGGGGGGCGAGAGAGGGGGGCCGGGGGGAGAGAGAGGGGGGCCGGGGGCAGAGAGAGGGGGGCCGGGGAGAGAGAGGGGGGCGGGGGCAGAGAGAGCGGGGCCGGGGGCAGAGAGAGGGGGGCCGGGGGCAGAGAGAGGGTGCGGGGGAGAGAGAGGGGGGCGGGGGGAGAGAGAGGGGGGCCGGGGGGAGAGAGAGGGGGCCAGGGGGAGAGAGGGGGGCCGGGGGGATAGAGAGGTGGGCCGGGGGGAGAAAGAGGGGGCCGGGCGCAGAGAGAGGGGGGTCGGGGGGATAGAGAGGGGGGCCGGGGGGAGAGAGGGGGGCCGGGGCAGAGAGAGGTGGGCCGGGGGCAGAGAGAGGGGGGCCGGGGGGCAGAGAGAGGGAGGCCGGCGGGAGAGAGAGGGAGGCCGGGGAGAGAGAGAGGGAGGCCGGGGGAGAGAGGAGGGGGGCATCTGGACGCCGCAGCATCCTACGCCCAGGATCCTGTTTGTGGACTTCAGCTCTGCCTTCAACACCATCATCCCTGCCCGTCTTCAGGACAAGCTCTTCCAGCTGAACGTGCCCTACTCCACCTGCAGGTGGATCACAGACTTCCTGTCTGACAGGAAGCAGTGCGTTAAGCTGGGAACAGAAGTCTCTGACTCCAGGTCCATCATCACCGGAACTCCTCAGGGCTGCGTCCTTTCCCCACTGCTCTTCTCCCTGTATACCAACAGCTGCACCTCCAATCATCTGTCCGTCAAACTCTTGAAGTTTGTCGGACGACACCACCCTCATTGGGCTGATCTCTGGTGGGGATGAGTCTGACTATAGGTGGGAGCTGACAACCTGGTGACCTGGTGTAGCCAGAACAACTTAGAGCTAAATGCTCTAAATACAGTTGAGATGGTTGTGGACTTCAGGAAGAATACAGCCCCACTCACCCCCATCACCCTGTTAGACTCCCCAGTCAAAATTGTAGAGTCCTTCCGCTTCCTGGGCACTATTCTCTCCCGGGATCTCAAGTGGGAACTGAACATCAGCTCCCTCACCAAGAGAGCTCCACAGAGGATGTACTTTCTACGGCAGCTGAAGAAATTCAACCTGCCAAAGACAATGATGGTGTAAATCTATACAGCGATCATTGAATCCATCCTCACCTCCTCCATAACCGGCTGGTACGCTGCTGCAACTGCCAAGGACAAGAGCAGACTGCAGCGTATCATCCACACTGCTGAGAAGGTAATTGCCTGCAATCTACCAACCCTCGAGGACCTGCACACGACAAGGACCATGAGGCGAGCGAGGAAGATTGTGGCCGATTCCTCCCACCCTGGACACTCTTTGTTTCAGCTACTCCCCTCCGGCAGAAGGCTTCGGTCCATCAGGACCAAAACCTCACGCCATAAAGACAGTTTCTTCCCATCTGCTGCTGGCCTGTTAACATTTTATCTACATAATGACACCTTGCCGATATTAACTATGCTAACCTATTTGTATTTTTTATTTTAAAATTATATCTTAAACCTATTTTATATTCGATATTTATTAAATTTTATATACTTCAGCCCCTTGGTGTTAGTTAGACTTATAAGCCTTATTATTATAGTATAAGACTTGTTTAAAACTTATTTAAGATTTTAGATTCCTATATGTTCAATGTATGCACCATCCCGCCAAAGTAAATTCCGTGTCGGTGTAAACTTTCATGGCGAATAAAACCCTTTCTGATTCTGATTCTGAATGGGAAAACGGGTCATTTTCGCGTTGCTACCCCCGACATAGGAATTTGCAGGTGAAAAATTGCACTTTGACAGACACCCAGAGCATGGCCAGGCGGCTCCCCTAACCGTTTTTTTCCGACCGAGCAAAGTCCGCCGAGACCTCCAGTATCCCACGGGGATGTCGGCGTGCTCTTTTAGGACGAAGAATAATTGTCACATGAGTGCGTATGGGTTCTTTTAGGAGCCGCGGTGCCCATGGGTGGCGCCAGGACAAAGCCTTGTCTCGAGGGCTGACTTTCAGTAGATCGCAGCGAGAAAGCTGCTCTGCTACTTACGAAACCCCGAGCCAGAACCAGGTCGTTTACGAATGATTTGCCACACAGCTTCCCCGCGAACGTGCTGTCGAGCGACTGAGGAGAGGGCCACTGAACGCTTGCGGCACCCCCTCCCCCCCCCACCCCCTCCCCCCCCCACCCCCTCCCCCCCCCACCCCCTCCCCCCCCCACCCCCTCCCCCCCCCACCCCCCTCCCCCCCCACCCCCTCCCCCCCCCACCCCCTCTCCCCCCACCCCCTCCCCCCCCCACCCCCTCCCCCCCCCACCCCCTCCCCCCCCCACCCCCTCCCCCCCCACCCCCTCCCCCCCCCACCCCCTCCCCCCCCACCCTCTCCCCCCCCCACCCTCTCCCCCCCCCACCCTCTCCCCCCCCACCCTCTCCCCCCCACCCTCTCCCCCCCCCCACCCTCTCCCCCCCCACCCTCTCCCCCCCCACCCTCTCCCCCCCACCCTCTCCCCCCACCCTCTCCCCTGATTCAAATTTCTCCATGAAAATATATTGAAATAATTGAAAATTTGGTCCAACATGGACTAGACCCCGACACACCTGCACTGGTTAGGCACTGCCTCAACAATACCTACTTTATTTGGAAGGGCTCCTTCTACAAACAAAATGAGGGTACCCCCATGGGATCCCCCTTATCACCAGTGATAGCCAATATTTTCATGGAGAAATTTGAATCAGACGCTATCCAGACTTCCACCCTCAGACCTTCCCTGTGGAAGAGATATGTGGATGACACTTTCGTCATTTGGCCACATGGCCTCCCAGCTCTGAACCTTTTCCTACACCACATCAATTCCAGACATCCCGCCATCAAATTCACCATGGAAGTGAAGAAAGATGGCAAGCTACCATTCTTAGATGTTCTGTTTGAGAGTAGACCTGATGACTCATTGGGGCATTCTGTCTACAGGAAACCCACCCACACAGATTCCTACTTGAAACCTGATTCCCACCACCACCCAGCCCAAAATAATTATCTCATCAAAACTTTATACCATAGGGATCATTGCATTTCGGACCAACACCACCTGACCTGTGAATTAAAACATGTACACCTGGCCCTCAAAAGGAATGGTTACTCTGACCGTACCATCCGCCAAGCTGTCTCTCCCTCCATACAGAAACAACCACTTGATACTCCGGTCAAAACCATCACACTTCATATATAGCAGGCGTTACTAAAAAGATTTCCAAAATTCTAAACAAACACAAGATCCAGGTCCGGTTAAATACAGTACACAAAATTCGTGATCTGATCCCATCCGTGAAGGATGTCATTCCTGATTTACAGTACCCCGGGTTTACAAATTGAGTTGTACCTGCGGTGATTGCTACATCGGTGAGACAAAGCGACATGTCTCTGACCAAATTCGCGAGCACAAATCAGATTTGAAACACGGCAAAACGAATTCTTCTGCCGTGGCTGATCAATGTTACAACGCTGTGGGGGATCACGATATAATTTTCTCCGATACCAAGGTTCTTTGCAAACCCACGGGCTTTTATCAGAGATTTGTTCATGAAGAAATTCAGATCTACAAACGCAGACACAATTTCAACCGAGAGGATGGTTTCAAATTAAGCATCCATTGGAAAGATGTTCTAAATCGAACTAAACATTAAACTAATTTCAATGGTACAGTATATTTTTCAAGTAGTGGTACCCCAAACTTTCGCAGCTCTTATAAATTCCCCCTTTTCACACCGTCAATAGGTAAACTCCCCCCTCCCCCCTTCCCCCCCCCGCGCAAAACTGCGAGTCCACCGGCACGTACACCACCTCTTTCCTAAAATCCGACAATCAAATGCTAATTTTTATGCTAATTTCTTTGTCAGAACACCTTGTTTGCTCGCACACAGGTCCGATGTCTGAGCGTGGTTGTGTTTCGCTAAATTCTCCTGTTTGATGAGTACTAGGTGCCTCGGTGAACGTATATGCTCTAACTTTAACGTAGCTATTTCTGTGACCAGTTACAAGCTAATCACTCAGCCATTTCAATGCTAAATTCGATGCTAATTCCTTTGTCAAGGGGTACCTCTGCGGATGTGTATACTTTAACTTAGCTATTTCAATGAGCCATTTCAATGCTAAATTATATGCCAATTCCTTTGTCAAGGCACTTGGCCTTTTTTCTTCTCACACAGCTTAAAGATCGCGATCTAAGCGTGGCTTCTTCCACTCCAGCGCTGTCCTCCAGACAGTCTCGTCCCTTCACCTGATGAAGGCCGCTTGTGTCGTGGCCGAAACGTCGTGATTTTTTGTTATTTTATTTTCACCTACGTGACTTTACCCAATAGAACCAAAGAGTATGGATCCTAGCAGTCACGAAAGCTTTAAATCTAGAATTTACATTGTAACTTTTAAGTCTATAGTTATAGATTGAACAAAGATAATGACTTTTTACTGGGATGGGGAATGCAGCAGCAGTTACACCCGAGGCAGCAATGAGAGGCGCACCGGCAATCTCGTCAATCCGCTGCTGGATCCAATGCTCGCTTAGTGACGAGCAAGAGAGCGCAATGCTAACGTCAGTAGTGAGTACTTGAACGGCCGGTCCCTGAGGCACCGACCCCTTTACCGAACCGTGGCAAAGTAAAGAACACAGTAACACTCATGGAGAGAGGACTTTATCCGGAATGGCATCTACAAAGAGGCTACGAATTCTCCGATCGATGTTCACAGGTGTGCGTTGTACCGCGTGTGGGGAGCGGTGGCACATCGGTTATCGAGCCGATGCTCTGAATGGATGGCATTGCTGATAGAATGTCACTTTGCTGACTTCTCTGTATCTTGTTTTATTCATCCATATAGTCTCAATTTAACTCTGCATCTCTGTAAATGAACAACATTATTAATATTTATCAATATATATAGGCATACATATGGCCATAAATTAACATGGACTAAAACTCATATTCATTTGAAAATAGTGTATTTTGCGCTAAGATCCTGGCGACCCGAGTTCGATTATGTGAACCGGTCCTGGGCCTCTTCTAGGTCGACTCAGCCTCAAATGAGTACCTGGTGCGATGTGTAAACATCGCCACTCGGGAGAGACAAAGGCGGCCGGGGGTGGAGCTGGCCACCCAACCCCACGTGCCGTGCTGGCCTTCATAGGCGGTGCTCCGTAACAGCACTTGCCCCAACGGTCTGTTAAGCCTACGCGGGGGATCTTTTATTTGTTGTACCGCATGAATGTTGCGCCCCACGTGCCTGGAGCGAGCGAGCTTCCTGAGGAACTGGGCAGGCGAAACGTCGCGCATTGGCACGATGCGCCACGCGTTTTCCAACCCGAGAGCTCATCAGATAGTCGTGCAGCTACCAAACACACCGATTGCATGCCAAGCTAGGTGTTCCCTCGACTTAAACATCTTACAATCCAGTCTCACATCGCCTTGATGCAAGAAGACATCTAAAGTGGGCCCTGGTCATTCATAAAACCCGTATTGGCAAATCTGTGTTGCACTTAGCTAATTCATTAACCCAAGAAACATAAGACGTGCATCAAATTTCCATTTAACTCTTCCTCAAACAAAAATATGAATAGGTGACCAAGCCTTTGACGTTGCAGACTATAACTGTTGTACATTTAACTAATTTTGCATAGTACGGAACCAAACGTTATAATCGGAGTTGCTGGACACAAAATAAATTGCAGATGTGATTTGTATCCTTGATCCTTGCCCCTCATGCATCGATAGTTCAATGTTCAT
The DNA here is from genome assembly GCF_048934315.1 of Petromyzon marinus. Lineage (NCBI taxonomy): Eukaryota > Metazoa > Chordata > Hyperoartia > Petromyzontiformes > Petromyzontidae > Petromyzon > Petromyzon marinus. The sequence goes on along the minus strand of NW_027423298.1, from coordinate 113,051 downwards.
GTGCAGTGTGTTGTTGTTTTGGTGAAGTCTGGGACTATTCTTCTTTGGTTCTTTCGGTAAAGTCACGTAGAATGAGAATAAAATAATAAATTGATAAAAAAGATGGCAAACTACCCTTTCTGGATGTCTTAATTAAAAGGAGACATGATGGTTCAATGAGCCACTCTGTCTACAGGAAAGCTACCCATACAGATGCTTACTTGAAACCAGATTCCCACCACCATCCATCCCAGAAGAACTGCCTCATCAAGACTCTATACCATAGAGTCCAATGCATTTCCGACCAGGAACACATTACCAGTGAACTCAAGCACGTACACCAGGCTCTCAGGGCTAATGGCTACTCCGACTACACAATCCGCAAAGCCATCACTCCAGTCATGAAGAAGGATCCTCTTGTGGAGCCACTCAAAACCATCACCTTACCCTACATTGCAGGGGTCACTAAAAAGATCTCCAAAATCCTGAATAAACACAAGATCCAGGTCCGATTCAACACAGTACACAAAATCCGTGATTTAGTTCCATCTGTAAAAGATGCTCTTCCAGACATACAGTACCCGGGCGTTTACAAACTAAAGTGCCTCTGTGGTAGTAGCTACATTGGAGAAACCAAAAGACATATCTCGGACCGCATCCGCGAACATAAAGCAGACTTGAAACACGGTAAGACGAACTCCTCTGCCGTGGCAGATCACTGTTACAATTCAGTGGGCTCACATGACATTGACTTCTCCAAGACGGAGGTTCTTTGCAAACCAACTGGCTACCATGAGAGATTCGTTCATGAGGCCATTCACATATACAAGCACAGAGACAATTTCAACCGAGAAGATGGATTCAGGCTTAGTACCCACTGGAAAGATGTGTTAAATCATTTCTGTTCTTAATTAATTGTAATTTTACGATGACCTTCAGACCGCAGCTCTTTCGCCAGCATTGCCTCTTAATACCTCTCACACCACGGTTAATGGTATGGTTTACAACATGGAGTATACTAGGGCTTCGCAGCTGTCTCTCTCCCCCTCCTCTGTTCCGACCATGGACGAACTCGTCCGTCTGAACGGGGCCCGTAGCTATCCGTGGTACGGAAATTTGAGGGCTCTTTGTTCCTCTCACACAGCTTAAAAGCCGTGATCTGAACGTGGCTCTCTCACTCCAGCGCTGTCCTACCAGACAGTCTCGCTCCCTTCACCTGATGAAGGCCGCTTGTGTTGTGGCCGAAACGTCGTGAGAATATTATTGTGTTATTTTATTTTATCAATTTATTATTTTATTCTCATTCTACGTGACTTTACCGAAAGAACCAAAGAAGATGAATCATTGCAGTCACGAAAGCTTTAAATCGAAAAATAAAATAACACAATAATATTCTCACGACGTTTCGGCCACAACACATCGGCCTTCTGATGAGAATATTATTGAGTCATTTTATTTTATCAATTTATTATTTTATTCTCATTCTACGTGACTTTACCGAAAGAACCAAAGAAGATGAATCATTGCAGTCATGAAAGCTTTAAATCGAAATCTGGGACTATTGTTTTTTGTTTTGCTGCCTTGCCCCAAGAATGCATTCAGTGTTGCAAATTTGGACTTCATAATTTGTTTGGTTATGTATTTATGTTTTGTGACTTTCTTACCTTTTCTATATTTTGCACGATTTTCCTTAAGACCAAAACAGGTGAATTTATACACAATGCTTGCTGCCGCCTGATGATGCTAGTTCTGAGCGTTGCTCCTCCAACCTCTGCTGTTGTTAGAGGGTGACGGCCTCCAACTGCCCAATAGACTCACAGTGCACCTACCCTGGCACTGCCCAGTAGCGTCCTTCACGAGCCTGCTCCTCTGCCTCCTCTACAGAGGCCGACCTATGCTGTGTAGCAAACAAAGACAAAGATCCCCGCTGAAGCCTTAACAGCACCATTCCCAGCCGCCTTTGTCTCCTCAGTGGCGAAGCTTACTACAAACCGCACTAGGTACTCATTTAAGGCTAAGTCGACCAAGGGGAGGCCTGGGACCGGTTCAGATAACCATCGCAGGTGTTGACCGTGAACGGGAATCGAACCTGGATTGCCGGGTTTGTATCACAGCACGTTAACCATAGCACTACCGCAACCTGAAATGTGTAGCACCATAGGCTGTAATGTATGAATTGTTTATCCTGACGCAAACATGAGGATATAATCTGTTAGCGGAGATTAGAGTATGTAGTCTTCCATATTCAACGCGCCCCTGTGTTACAACTTGCCCAATAATCTAACGGAGATAGACCCCACATCGAAGTTCTGTGTGGAAGCCACTGTCCCCGCAATATCCCCATGCACCCGCGCAATGCAATAATCCACGAGCTTACATTCCAACGTTCAAAGTCCACTCTATTTGTCCTCCACGTGGATTTCTAGATTTTCTCAACTCATCCCCCATTTCAAGACGAGAGTCTGTGTAATATCGGCAGTTCACCAACACTGATTCAAGGGAGCCCGATGCTGCTGACGAGGCACCATACGTCGTAAGCGGTCAAGACGTTTTGGTGTCTTCATTTATTAAGGAGCATAAACCATGGCTTAAAGCTTTCGTGACTGCAGGAATCCATACTTTTTGGTTATTTCGGTAAAAGTTACGTAGGTATGGCCCGGTGGTTCTTCAGTTCCATTGCTGGATTATTTTTTTCTGTCTGAGAATGACCGATTGTGTTGCAATCGAAACGTCGTGATATATAATTTTTATTTTTTTATTTTTATACCTACGTTCCTTTTCGAAAGAACCAAAGAGTATCTTTTGGTAAAGTCACGCAGAACAAAATTATAAAACAAAAAACTATGACGTTTCGATCGCAACATAAGCAATCGTCATCAGGAGGAAAAAGGAGGGGGAAAGCTGCTGAGGCAGACTTTTTATAGGTTTGAAATGGGTGTAGCCCAAGGGTCATAAACAAAGTGGGCGGGGCTAGTGATGTTAAATGAGAAATTTGCATGTTAATGTAAGATGGGAGGGCGACTTCCACGCCGAGGGCACAGAGGTGGCTATTGTAATGTGAGAGATTAGCATGTTAATGTAAGATTGCAAAGCCGCCGCGATGTCGAGGACGTGAGCGATGGTGGCTGTGTTAGTGTGAGACATTTAACCTATTAATGTAAAATCAGAAAGTCGAAAATAACAACTAACATCGGAAGGTAGGATGGAAACATCACAGCCAGTTATGACTTGAACTGGTTAATAACGTCCTTCAAATGATTGCTCAGTTTGTACCCATATTCTCGGTTGAAATTGTGTCTGTGTCTATATATCTGGATGGCTTCATGAACGAATCTTTGGTGATAGCCGGTGGGTTTGCAAAGTACTTTCGTTTTGGATAAATCAATTTCGTGTGAGCTCATCGCATTTAAACAGTGATCAGCCACAGCCGAGGTATTGGTCCTACCATGTTTCAGATCTGCCTTATGTTCCCGAACACGGTCCGAGACATGTCGCTTAGTTTCCCCAATGTAACTACTGCCACAGACACAGCTTAGTTTGTAGACGCCGGGGTATTGCATGTCAGAGATCACATCCTTCGCAGATTATGAATGATTTTGGAAATATTTTTGGTGACCCCTGCTATGTATGGCAAGGTGACGGTATTGATTGGGTCCTCAGATGGTTCTTTCTCAGCGGTTGGGGTGATAGCTTTAAGCATTGTGTAGTCTGAATATCCATTCATCTTGAGAGCTTGGTGTACGTGTTCCAGTTCACTGGCTAGGAGATGATGGTCGGAAATACATCGAGCTCTATGGTGTAGAGTTTTGATGAGGGAATTCTTCTGGGATGGATGGTGGTGGGAGTCAGGTTTTAGGTAGGCATTCATATGGGTGGCTTTCCTGTAGACAGTGTCCCATTGAGTCATCTGGTCTCTTTTCGATTAAAACATCCAAGAATGGTAACTTGCCATCCTTTTCCACCTCCATGGTGAATTTGATGGCTGGGTGTATGGAATTGGTTGAGGAACTGGTTCAGAGCTGGTCGGTCACATGGCCAGATGACGAACGTGTCATCTGCGTACCTCTTCCACAAGGACGGACATACAGTGCATGCCTGTATGGCATCTGTAACAAATTTTTCCGTGAAAACATCAGCTACAACAAAGTTAGAGGTTGACACGATTGTTATCATTCAGAGTAACAGTCCAATTTCCGACAGCCTAAAATCGGTTCTAGCCAAAGGGTTGAATTTTGCAGTCACCCCTAAACACATCCCAGTTGATGATATCATTGCCCAGGTCTAAGGAGACCTTAAGGGTTTGGGACATATTACTGCAGACGTGGCAAGATCAGAAATCGCTGCAATCCTTAAAAACGCTAAGTCACCTACTAGCAACATCGGTAAGGATGAGCACTTTGAGCTTTCTCAATTCAAAAAGATAGAGCACATCGTCATTCTCTCAGCTGGACCTCGGGGCTGTTGCTGGAAGTGGGATCCCCATCGTGCTTCTCAAGTACATCGTCGTCACCATCTCGTCGTCATCACCATCTCCTCGTCGTCGTCTCCATCTTCACCATCATGGGGCGCGGCTAGTCAGACAGCCTACCAACAGTTCTAACTGAGTAGTGGTTGCTGACAATAGACAGACTTAATAATAATAGTGTTCACCCACGTCAGGTGTGTGTCATCCTGAAGGTCCTTTTGAAATAAAATAAGTGCCTCAAAGTCTTACTGTCTCCGAATTGAGTCACTACATTTGGTGCTAGAAACGGAAAGAAAAAAAATATTGATATTGAAAGCAGCGACGTGGAAGAACCCACGTGTAGTGTCCTCAGAGGACGATGATAACAGAAACGTTATCCCCTTAACAGCCCCGGAATCCGGGAACCCGGCCATGTGTCCTGAGGCAGCGGCCGACGAGGGATCACGCGAACTCACCGGGTGCCTCGGACAACTGTTCTCCTCTGCTGCACAGCTGGTCATCCAAATTGGGCTGGCTGCACCCGCCGGAGGATCCGCAGCGCAGGGGCTGCAGGCGGATGGGTCGCCTTCCACCGCCGCGCCCACGCGGGAACCAGTGGTTGTTTCGCCCGCGCACGCGGGTGGCCACCAGCAGCCAGAGCTATACCCCTACATCACCCCTCCCCCATGAAAAAAAAAAAACAGCTGTCTCGGCTAACATAATTACTTTAACAGGGGTTAGCGGACATCAGCAACAAGACCCCGTAATTATTTAACCAGAACCGTGAGGGAAGTGCAACAATTCATGACGTCCGCAGGCACGCCGCAGTCACGAGCATTAGGGTGGATCCCAGATCAAACGGAAGCTGCAGTCTGGCTTGCGGTGGTGGCCACCAGCCGGATGACGTCGGAACACAATTGTCATGATGGGAAGGGAGCTGTTCAGCGCAAACGAAGCACTCTTGGAGCGAGTCCTCGACGCCAGTCCCCCACCACGAGCAGGAACTTGCGCGCTGGGAACCACCGGAACATCACAAATGGCCTAAAGGGTGCGGCTCCTCCCTGGGAGAAGAAGATGGCAACTGGGCTTCCATGCACGGTCCTTCACACGGAAGCGCTGCCGGGGGATCCCTGGACTTCAGCTTCTGGGCTCAGTCGCCCCGACTCGTCGGACACATCCGACGCCCGCCGCTCTGGAGATGGAGATGAACTATCTAATAGGGTGGAACATAGGGTTTTAACCGTGACGGGTGCACAAAATAGCGATGGCGACCGACCTGTATATACACAAACTGCGGCCTCTTGACCTTGATCACCTCAACAGGGCCCTGCAACGGCCAGTATAATTTAGGGGACATACCCAGGGACACCTGGGGACAATGCAACGACGCCTTGTCCCCAGTTGTCCATGGGGCCCCGGACTCCCGTTGCCCCACGAGCTTCTCATTTGCATGCTGCCATTTGGCCGAATTTTCCTGAGACGCCTCCCGCGCCTCCTTCAAACGCCTAAGCATGACCTGCATGGGCATGGGCATGACGGCCCTCTTTTTACCCAAGTCCATGCCCAACTGTGCTTCCATGGGGGGATCACTCTCCCTCCTGTACATGATATTAAACGGGGAGAATCCTGTTAAAGCATGATGGGCCAATCTATATGCAGCCAGGACACCGGGGATGTGCAAATTCCAGTCCAACTGCACCTCATTAACTCTTTGGCACAACATGGACATAAGAGTCCTGTGCAAGCGTTCCACCATCCCATCCGTCTGAGGATGGTAGAGCGAAGTTCTAATTTTTCTTGTACCCAGCGAGTCACACACCTCCCATAACAATTTAGAAGAAAAATTCCACCCCTGATCTGTAATAAGTTGTTCAGGAGCTCCTTTATCCATTACGTAGACGTGCAGAAATTTGTCCGCAATGGATGTGGCCGACTGGTCTGGCAGAGGCCATGCCATCGGCCACCGGGAAAGATATTCCACCCCGACCAGGAGAAATGTTTTCCCCTCTGAGTAGTGGGAATGGCCCGAGAACATCTAATTTGACTAGCTCGTTAATTTGAGACACCGTGATATTTGTGATAGTGGCTTGTGGCGTGTGCAGTCAGTACAACATTTCACCATGTAGTATACATGATCCATCATACCGGGCCAATAGAAGTCACGCTTCAGCATTAGCAAAGTTTTACGGACTCTGAGACAAACACGAACCGCAGATGCTTATAAATGCTCCTGAAACTTTGACTTAAAACGTTCGTGACTGCAGGAATTCATATTCTTGGTTCTTTCGGTAAAATCACGTATATAGAAACAAAAAGAAATAATAAAAAAAAAATAATAATAAAAGAAAGAAAAAAACAATAAAAATAAAAAGTTAAAATTGTAAAATTAAATGTAAATTACAAATTAAAATATGGCTTACTAAAAATCCATGAAGAAGGTATACCCCTTCGTCTCATCGTCTCCACCATTGACTCACGCACCTACAAACTGGCCCGATATCTGTCGGAGACCTTGCACCATTCACTGGCAAGACCACCTCTTCTATTCTTAACTCAGCTCACCTGGTTTCACTGTCCCCAGGTGATTTGCTCGTTAGTTTCAATGTAGTTTCTTTGTTCACCAAAGTTCCTGTGCCCGATACCATTGCAATAATTGAAGATTTGGTCCAACAAGGACTGAATGCTGATGTAACAGCCCTGATGAGACACTGCCTCACCAATACAGTCTTCACTTGGAATGGACCATTCTACAAACAAACTGAAGGCACCCCAATGGGTTCTCCCTCATCTCCGGTTGTGGCCAACATTTGAATGGAAAAATTTTAGACGGACGCCATCCAGGCATCCACTCTACGCCCGTCTTTGTGGAAGACGTACGTGGATGACACGTTTGTCATCTGGCCACATGGCCGACCAGCTCTGAAATAATTCCTCAACCACATCAATTCCATACACCCAGCAAACAAATTCACTATGGAGATAGAAAAAGATGGCATGAGACCAGATGGCTCAATGAGCCACTCTGTCTACACGAAAGTAAACCTGATTCCCACCACCATCCATCCCAGAAAAATGCCCTCATCAAAACGCTACACCATAGAGCTCAATGTATCCCCGACCATGAACACCTGACCAGTGAACTCAAGCACGTACACCAAGCTCTCAAGGCGAATGGATATTCTGACTACACTATCCACAAAGCCATCACCCCAACCGTGAAGGAGCCATCTGAGGATCCAATCAAAACCATCACCTTGCCATACATAGCAGGGGTAACCAAAAATATTTCCAAAATAATGAACAAACACAAGATCCAGGTTCGATTTAACACAGTGCATAAAATTTGTGACCTGATCCCATCTGTGAAGGACAAAATTCCTGACATGCAATATCCCGACGTCTACAAACTAAGCTGTATTTGTAGCAGCAGTTACATTGGGGAAACTAAGCAACATGTCTCTGACCGTGTTCTTGAACATAAGGCAGATCTCAAACACGACAGGACCAATACTTCTGTCGTGGCTGATCATTACTTTAATGCAGCTGGCTCACATGAAATTGATTTCTCTAAGACAATGGTACTTTCCAAGCCGACTGACTATCAACAAAGATTCGTTCACGAAGCCATCCATATATACAGACACAGTCACAATTTCAACCGAGACGACGGTTTTAAACCCAGCAATCATTGGAAAGATGTCATCAACCACTTTGGGTCATGACTTGTGTTTTCTTGTCAACCTTTACCGTCAGTAGTGTGGATGTGTGGAGCGAGTTGAAATGCCCCCCCCCATCTCTACCCCCTGCTCCCCCCCTATTTCTGACCCCCCCTCCACCATCCTCTCCCCCTATCTCTGCCCCCTTCCTCCCCCCCATTGTCTGCTCCTACATTACCGCTGGCTGACTGGCTACCCCGCCCATGCTGGTTGCGCTGCACAAGCTCCTGCATTAGCGTGTTGCTTGCGCAGCTCTCGTCCCCCGCCCACTCACTTTGGAACCCTTATACATTTGGAGGCTTGCCGCCTCTTTTCTCTCCGCCTGATGAAGAACACTTGTATTGTGATCGAAACGTCTTAGGTTTTTTGTATTTATTCTTTTTAATTTATTTATAATTTTATTTTACTATTTTTATTTTTTATTTTCATTGTGTTTTTTTGCTTTCATAATATTTAATTCATCATTATTTTTATTATTTTTTTAAAAAATGTATTAAAATTTTCTTATTTATATTTTTCTATCTACGTGATTTTACCAAAAGAACCAAGAATATGCTCCTGAAATGTGTCCCCGAATACAATGCCATCGTCCAGGTAAATGAGGCACAAGTCCCATTGAAGACCTGCCAAGACCATTTCCATAAGCTGCTGGAATGTGGCAGAAGCCGATTGCAGCCCCATAGGGAGGCAATTAACTTGGAACAATCCTTGGGGTATATTCTTAGTTTTTTCGGTAAAGTCACATGGTTTTAGGCTTGGATTCTTCATCCAAAGGCAAGTGCCAAAACCCGGACAACAAATCGAGGGTTAAAAAGAACCGTGTACACAACAAAGCATCCAAGGAGTCATCCATCCAAGGGAGTGGATATGCGTCCGCCACAGAAAATGTGTTCTGCTTGCGGAAATCAATGCAAAATCGCAGACTCCCATAAAATGGAAGCCCCCCATGGGCTGATAGAGGGGGAAATAATGTCCGCACCCCGGGATGGTGAAGACGGAGACGACAATGAGGACATGGTGATGACGACGAGATGGCGATGACAATGGTCTTGAACAACCATGACGGGGATTCCACTTCCTGCACCAGCGCCGAGCAATGCAATGGTGTAGTCATAGCAGGATACCACCGCAGTCAGTATGCAATGCTGAAGTCATAGCAGGATACCACTGCAGTCAGTATGCAATGCTGTAGTCATAGCAGGATACCACAACAGTCAGCATGCAATGCTGTAGTCATAGCAGGATACCACTACAGTCAGTATGCAATGCTGTAGTCATAGCAGGATACCACCACAGTCAGCATGCAATGGTGTAGTCATAGCAGGATACCACCACAGTCAGCATGCAATGCTGTAGTCATAGCAGGATACCACCAGTCAGCAAGCAATGCTGTAGTCATAGCACGATACCACCACAGTCAGCATGCAATGCTGTAGTCATAGCAGGATACAACCACAGTCAGCATCACAATGCTGTAGTCATAGCAGGATACGACCAGTCAGCATGCAATGCTGTAGTCATAGCCGGATACCACCACAGTCAGTATGCAATGCTGTAGTCATAGCAGAATACCACCACAGTCAGTATGCAATCCTGTAGTCATAGCAGGATACCACCATAGTCAGCATGCACTGCTATAGTCATAGCAGGATACAACCACAGTCAGCATGCAATGCTGTAGTCATAGCAGAATACCACCACAGTCAGCATGCAATGTTGTAGTCATAGCAGGATACCACCACAGTCAGCAAGCAATGCTGTAGTCATAGCAGGATACCACCACAGTCAGAATGCAATGCTGTAGTCATAGCAGGATACCACCACAGTCAGTATGCAATGCTCTCATCATAGCAGGTCCCACCACAGTCAGTATGCACTGGTGTAATCATAGCAGGTACCACAACAATATGCACTGCTGTAATCATAGCAGGTACCACCAGTCACTATGCACTGATGTAATCATAGCAGGTACCACAGTCAGTATGCACTGCTGTAATCATAGCAGGATACCACCACAGTCAGAATGCAATGCTGTAGTCCTAGCAGGATACCACCACAGTCAGTATGCAATGCTGTCATCATAGCAGGTCCCACCACAGTCAGTATGCACTGGTGTAATCATAGCAGGTACCACAACAATATGCACTGCTGTAATCATAGCAGGTACCACCAGTCAGTATGCACTGCTGTAATCATAGCAGGTACCACAGTCAGTATGCACTGCTGTAATCATAGCAGGATACCACCACCGTCAGCATGCAATACTGTAGTCATAGCAGGAAACCACCAGTCAGCATCCAATGCTGTAGTCATAGCAGGAGACCACCGCAGTCAGTATGCAATGCTGTAGTCATAGCAGGATACCACCACTGTCAGTATGCAATGCTGTAGTCATAGCAGGATACCACCACAGTCAGTATGCAATGCTGTAGTCATAGCAGGACACCACCAGTCAGCATGCAATGCTGTAGTCATAGCAGGATAACACCAGTCAGGATGCAATGCTGTAGTCATAGCAGGATATTACCATAGTCAGCATGCACTGCTATAGTCATAGCAGGATACAACCACAGTCAGCATGCAATGCTGAAGTCATAGCAGGATACAACGGCAGTCAGCATGCAATGCTGTAGTCATAGTAGGATACCACCGCAGTCAGTATGCAATGCTGAAGTCATAGCAGGATACCACCACAGTCAGCATGCAATGCTGTAGTCATAGCAGGATACCACCACAGTCAGCATACAATGCTGTAGTCATAGCAGGATACCACCACAGTCAGCATGTAATGCTGTAGTCAAAGCAGGATACCACCACAGTCAGCATACAATGCTGTAGTCATAGCAGGATACCACCAAAGTCAGCATGCAATGCTTGAGTCATAGCAGGAAATGACCTCAGTCAGCATGCAATGCTGTAGTCATAGCAGGATACCACCACAGTCAGCAAGCAATGCTGTAGTCATAGCAGGATACCACCACAGTCAGCATGCAATGCTGTAGTCATTGCAGGATACTACCACAGTCAGCATGCAATGCTGTAGTCATAGCAGGATACCACCACAGTCAGCATGCAATGCTGTAGTCACAGCAGGATACCACCACAGTGAGCATGCACTGCTATAGTCATAGCAGGATACAACCACAGTCAGCATGCAATGCTGTAGTCATAGCAGGATACAACCACAGTCATCATGCAATGCTGCAGTCATAGCAGGATACCACCACAGTCAGTATGCAATGCTGTAGTCATAGCAGGATACCACCACAGTCAGCATGCAATGCTGTAGTCATAGCAGGATACCACCACAGTCAGCATGCAATGCTGTAGTCAAAGCAGGATACAACCACAGTCAGCATGTAATGCTGTAGTCATAGCAGGATACCACCACAGTCAGTATGCAATGCTGTCATCATAGCAGGTCCCACCACAGTCAGTATGCACTGCTGTAATCATAGCAGGTACCACGACAATATGCACTGCTGTAATCATAGCAGGTACCACAACAGCAGTTTCCACTGCTGTAATCATAGCAGGTACCACCAGTCAGTATGCACTGCTGTAATCATAGCAGGTACCACAGTAAGTATGCACTGCTGTAATCATAGCAGCATACCACCACCGTCAGCATGCAATACTGTAGTCATAGCAGGAAACCACCAGTCAGCATGTAATGCTGTAGTCATAGCAGGAGACCACCGCAGTCAGTATGCAATGCTGTAGTCATAGCAGGATACCACCACTGTCAGTATGCAATGCTGTAGTCATAGCAGGATACCACCACAGTCAGTATGCAATGCTGTAGTCATAGCAGGACACCACCAGTCAGCATGCAATGCTGTAGTCAAAGCAGGATACCACCACAGTCAGGATGCAATGCTGTAATCATAGCAGGATACCACCACAGTCAGTATGCAATGCTGTAGTCATAGCAGGATATCACCATAGTCAGCATGCACTGCTATAGTCATTGCAGGATACAACCACAGTCAGCATGCAATGCTGAAGTCAAAGCAGGATACAACGGCAGACAGCATGCAATGCTGTAGTCATAGCAGGATACCACCGCAGTCAGTATGCAATGCTGTAGTCATAGCAGGATACCACTACCGTCAGTATGCAATGCTGTAGTCATAGCAGGATACCACCACAGTCAGCATGCGATGCTGTAGTCATAGCAGGATACCACCACCGTCAGTATGCAATGCTGTAGTCATAGCAGGATACCACCACAGTCAGCATGCAATGCTGTAGTCATAGCAGGATACCACCACAGTCAGCATGTAATGCTGTAGTCATAGCAGGATACCACCACAGTCAGCATACAATGCTGTAGTCATAGCAGGATACCACCACAGTCAGCATGCAATGCTTGAGTCATAGCAGGAAACGACCACAGTCAGCATGCAATGCTGTAGTCATAGCAGGATACCACCACAGTCAGCACGCAATGCTGTAGTCATAGCAGGATACCACCACAGTCAGCATGCAATGCTGTAGTCATAGCAGGATACCACCACAGTCAGTATCACAATGCTGTAGTCATAGCAGGATACCACGATAGTCAGCATGCACTGCTATAGTCATAGCAGGATACCACCACAGTCAGCATGCAATGCTGTAGTCATAGCAGGATACAACTACAGTCAGCATGCAATGCTGTAGTCATAGCAGGATACCACAGCAGTCAGTATGCAATGCTGAAGTTATAGAAGGATACCACTGCAGTCAGTATGCAATGCTGTAGTCATAGCAGGATACCACCACAGTCAGCATGCAATGCTGTAGTCATAGCAGGATACCACCACAGTCAGCATACAATGCTGTAGTCATAGCACAATACCACCACAGTCAGCATGCAATGTTGTAGTCATAGCAGGATACAACCACAGTCAGCATCACAATGCTTTAGTCATAGCAGGATACCACCACAGTCAGTATGCAATGCTGTAGTCATAGCAGGATACCACTACCGTCAGTATGCAATGCTGTAGTCATAGCAGGATACCACCACAGTCAGCATGCGATGCTGTAGTCATAGCAGGATACCACTACCGTCAGTATGCAATGCTGTAGTCATAGCAGGATACCACCACAGTCAGCATGCAATGCTGTAGTCATAGCAGGATACCACCACCGTCAGTATGCAATGCTGTAGTCATAGCAGGATACCACCACAGTCAGCATGCAATGCTGTAGTCATAGCAGGATACCACCACAGTCAGCATGTAATGCTGTAGTCATAGCAGGATACCACCACAGTCAGCATACAATGCTGTAGTCATAGCAGGATACCACCACAGTCAGCATGCAATGCTTGAGTCATAGCAGGAAACGACCACAGTCAGCATGCAATGCTGTAGTCATAGCAGGATACCACCACAGTCAGCACGCAATGCTGTAGTCATAGCAGGATACCACCACAGTCAGCATGCAATGCTGTAGTCATAGCAGGATACCACCACAGTCAGTATCACAATGCTGTAGTCATAGCAGGATACCACCATAGTCAGCATGCACTGCTATAGTCATAGCAGGATACCACCACAGTCAGCATGCAATGCTGTAGTCATAGCAGGATACAACTACAGTCAGCATGCAATGCTGTAGTCATAGCAGGATACCACAGCAGTCAGTATGCAATGCTGAAGTTATAGAAGGATACCACTGCAGTCAGTATGCAATGCTGTAGTCATAGCAGAATACCACCACAGTCAGCATGCAATGCTGTAGTCATAGCAGGATACCACCACAGTCAGCATACAATGCTGTAGTCATAGCACGATACCACCACAGTCAGCATGCAATGCTGTAGTCATAGCAGGATACAACCACAGTCAGCATCACAATGCTGTAGTCATAGCAGGATACCACCACAGTCAGCATGCAATGCTGTAGTCATTGCAGGATACCATCACAGTCAGCATGCAATGCTGTAGTCATAGCAGGATACCACCACAGTCAGCATGCAATGCTTTAGTCACAGCAGGATACAACCACAGTCATCATGCAATGCTGTAGTCATAGCAGGATACCACCGCAGTCAGTATGCAATGATGTAGTCATAGCAGGATACCACCACAGTCAGCATGCAATGCTGTAGTCATATCAGGATACCACCACAGTCAGCATGCAATGCTGTAGTCAAAGCAGGATACAACCACAGTCAGCATGCAATGCTGTAGTCATAGCAGGATACCACCACAGTCAGTATGCAATGCTGTCATCATAGCAGGTCCCACCACAGTCAGTATGCACTGCTGTAATCATAGCAGGTACCACGACAATATGCAGTGCTGTAATCATAGCAGGTACCACAACAGCAGTTTCCACTGCTGTAATCATAGCAGGTACCACCAGTCAGTATGCACTGCTGTAATCATAGCAGGTACCACAGTAAGTATGCACTGCTGTAATCATAGCAGGATACCACCACCGTCAGCATGCAATACTGTAGTCATAGCAGGAAACCACCAGTCAGCATGCAATGCTGTAGTCATAGCAGGAGACCACCGCAGTCAGTATGCAATGCTGTAGTCATAGCAGGATACCACCACTGTCAGTATGCAATGATGTAGTCATAGCAGGATACCACCACAGTCAGTATGCAATGCTGTAGTCATAGCAGGACACCACCAGTCAGCATGCAATGCTGTAGTCAAAGCAGGATACCACCACAGTCAGGATGCAATGCTGTAATCATAGCAGGATACCACCACAGTCAGTATGCAATGCTGTAGTCATAGCAGGATATCACCATAGTCCCCATGCACTGCTATAGTCATAGCAGGATACAACCACAGTCAGCATGCAATGCTGAAGTCATAGCAGGATACAACGGCAGTCAGCATGCAATGCTGTAGTCATAGCAGGATACCACCGCAGTCAGTATGCAATGCTGTAGTTATAGCAGTATACCACTACCGTCAGTATGCAATGCTGTAGTCATAGCAGGATACCACCACAGTCAGCATGCGATGCTGTAGTCATAGCAGGATACCACCACCGGCAGTATGCAATGCTGTAGTCATAGCAGGATACTACCACAGTCAGCATGCAATGCTGTAGTCATAGCAGGATACCACCACAGTCAGCATACAATGCTGTAGTCATAGCAGGATACCACCACAGTCAGCATGCAATGCTTGAGTCATAGCAGGAAACGACCACAGTCAGCATGCAATGCTGTAGTCATAGCAGGATACCACCACAGTCAGCACGCAATGCTGTAGTCATAGCAGGATACCACCACAGTCAGCATGCAATGCTGTAGTCATAGCAGGATATCACCACAGTCAGCATCACAATGCTGTAGTCATAGCAGGATACCACCATAGTCAGCATGCACTGCTATAGTCATAGCAGGTTACCACCACAGTCAGCATGCAATGCTGTAGTCATAGCAGGATACAACTACAGTCAGCATGCAATGCTGTAGTCATAGCAGGATACCACCGCAGTCAGTATGCAATGCTGAAGTTATAGAAGAATACCACTGCAGTCAGTATGCAATGCTGTAGTCATAGCAGGATACCACCACAGTGAGCATGCAATGCTGTAGTCATAGCAGGATACCACCAGTCAGCAAGCAATGCTGTAGTCATAGCACGATACCACCACAGTCAGCATGCAATGCTGTAGTCATAGCAGGATACAACCACAGTCAGCATCACAATGCTGTAGTCATAGCAGGATACCACCAGTCAGCATGCAATGCTGTAGTCATAGCCGGATACCACCACAGTCAGTATGCAATGCTGTAATCATAGCAGAATACCACCACAGTCAGTATGCAAGGCTGTAGTCATAGCAGGATACCACCATAGTCAGCATGCACTCATATAGTCATAGCAGGATACAACCACAGTCAGCATGCAATGCTATAGTCATAGCAGGATACCACCACAGTCAGCATGCAATGTTGTAGTCATAGCAGGATACCACCACAGTCAGCAAGCAATGCTGTAGTCATAGCAGGATACCACCACAGTCAGCATACAATGCTGTAGTCATAGCAGGATACCACCACAGTCAGTATGCAATGCTGTCATCATAGCAGGTCCCACCACAGTCAGTATGCACTGGTGTAATCATAGCAGGTATCACAGTCAGTATGCGCTGCAGTAATCATAGCAGGATACCACCACCGTCAGCATGCAATACTGTAGTCATAGCAGGAAACCACCAGTCAGCATCCAATGCTGTAGTCATAGCAGGAGACCACCACAGTCAGTATGCAATGCTGTAGTTATAGCAGGATACCACCACTGTCAGTATGCAATGCTGTAGTCATAGCAGGATACCACCACAGTCAGGATGCAATGCTGTAGTCATAGCAGGACACCACCAGTCAGCATGCAATGCTGTAGTCATAGCAGGATAACACCAGTCAGGATGCAATGCTGTAGTCATAGCAGGATATTACCATAGTCAGCATGCACTGCTATAGTCATAGCAGGATACAACCACAGTCAGCATGCAATGCTGAAGTCATAGCAGGATACAACGGCAGTCATCATGCAATGCTGTAGTCATAGCAGGATACCACCGCAGTCAGTATGCAATGCTGAAGTCATAGCAGGATACCACCACAGTCAGCATGCAATGCTGTAGTCATAGCAGGATACCACCACCGTCAGTATGCAATGTTGTAGTCATAGCAGGATACCACCACAGTCAGCATGCAATGCTGTAGTCATAGCAGGATACCACCACAGTCAGCATGTAATGCTATAGTCATAGCAGGATACCACCACAGTCAGCATACAATGCTGTAGTCATAGCAGGATACCACCAAAGTCAGCATGCAATGCTTGAGTCATAGCAGGAAACGACCACAGTCAGCATGCAATGCTGTAGTCATAGCAGGATACCAACACAGTCAGCAAGCAATGCTGTAGTCATAGCAGGATATCACCACAGTCAGCATGCAATGCTGTAGTCATAGCAGGATACCACCACAGTCAGCATGCAATGCTGTAGTCATAGCAGGATACCACCACAGTCAGCATGCAATGCTGTAGTCACAGCAGGATACCACCACAGTGAGCATGCACTGCTATAGTCATAGCAGGATACAACCACAGTCAGCAAGCAATGCTGTAGTCATAGCAGGATACAACCACAGTCATCATGCAATGCTGTAGTCATAGCAGGATACCACCGCAGTCAGTATGCAATGCTGTAGTCATATCAGGATACCACCACAGTCAGCATGCAATGCTGTAGTCATAGCAGGATACCACCACAGTCAGCATGCAATGCTGTAGTCAAAGCAGGATACAACCACAGTCAGCATGCAATGCTGTAGTCATAGCAGGATACCACCACAGTCAGTATGCAATGCTGTCATCATAGCAGGTCCCACCACAGTCAGTATGCACTGCTGTAATCACAGCAGGTACCACGACAATATGCACTGCTGTAATCATAGCAGGTACCACAACAGCAGTTTCCACTGCTGTAATCATAGCAGGTACCACCAGTCAGTATGCACTGCTGTAATCATAGCAGGTACCACAGTAAGTATGCACTGCTGTAATCATAGCAGGATACCACCACCGTCAGCATGCAATACTGTAGTCATAGAAGGAAACCACCAGTCAGCATGCAATGCTGTAGTCATAGCAGGAGACCACCGCAGTCAGAATGCAATGCTGTAGTCATAGCAGGATACCACCACTGTCAGTATGCAATGCTATAGTCATAGCAGGATACCACCACAGTCAGTATGCAATGCTGTAGTCATAGCAGGACACCACCAGTCAGCATGCAATGCTGTAGTCAAAGCAGGATACCACCACAGTCAGGATGCAATGCTGTAATCACAGCAGGATACCACCACAGTCAGTATGCAATGCTGTAGTCATAGCAGGATATCACCATAGTCAGCATGCACTGCTATAGTCATAGCAGGATACAACCACAGTCAGCATGCAATGCTGTAGTCATAGCAGGATACCACCACAGTCAGCATGCAATGCTGTAGTCATAGCAGGATACCACCACAGTCAGCATGTAATGCTGTAGTCATAGCAGGATACCACCACAGTCAGCATACAATGCTGTAGTCATAGCAGGATACCACCAAAGTCAGCATGCAATGCTTGAGTCATAGCAGGAAACGACCACAGTCAGCATGCAATGCGGTAGTCATAGCAGGATACCACCACAGTTAGCAAGCAATGCTGTAGTCATAGCAGGATACCACCACAGTCAGCATGCAATGCTGTAGTCATTGCAGGATACCACCACAGTCAGCATGCAATGCTGTAGTCATAGCAGGATACAACCACAGTCATCATGCAATGCTGTAGTCATAGCAGGATACCACCGCAGTCAGTATGCAATGCTGTAGTCATAGCAGGATACCACCACAGTCAGCATGCAATGCTGTAGTCATAGCAGGATACCACCACAGTCAGCATGCAATGCTGTAGTCAAAGCAGGATACAACCACAGTCAGCATGCAATGCTGTAGTCATAGCAGGATACCACCACAGTCAGTATGCAATGCTGTCATCATAGCAGGTCCCACCACAGTCAGTATGCACTGCTGTAATCATAGCAGGTACCACGACAATATGCACTGCTGTAATCATAGCAGGTACCACAACAGCAGTTTCCACTGCTGTAATCATAGCAGGTAACACCAGTCAGTATGCACTGCTGTAATCATAGCAGGTACCACAGTAAGTATGCACTGCTGTAATCATAGCAGGATACCACCACCGTCAGCATGCAATACTGTAGTCATAGAAGGAAACCACCAGTCAGCATGCAATGCTGTAGTCATAGCAGGAGACCACCGCAGTCAGAATGCAATGCTGTAGTCATAGCAGGATACCACCACTGTCAGTATGCAATGCTGTAGTCATAGCAGGATACCACCACAGTCAGTATGCAATGCTGTAGTCATAGCAGGACACCACCAGTCAGCATGCAATGCTGTAGTCAAAGCAGGATACCACCACAGTCAGGATGCAATGCTGTAATCACAGCAGGATACCACCACAGTCAGTATGCAATGCTGTAGTCATAGCAGGATATCACCATAGTCAGCATGCACTGCTATAGTCATAGCAGGATACAACCACAGTCAGCATGCAATGCTGTAGTCATAGCAGGATACCACCACAGTCAGCATGCAATGCTGTAGTCATAGCAGGATACCACCACAGTCAGCATGTAATGCTGTAGTCATAGCAGGATACCACCACAGTCAGCATACAATGCTGTAGTCATAGCAGGATACCACCAAAGTCAGCATGCAATGCTTGAGTCATAGCAGGAAACGACCACAGTCAGCATGCAATGCGGTAGTCATAGCAGGATACCACCACAGTTAGCAAGCAATGCTGTAGTCATAGCAGGATACCACCACAGTCAGCATGCAATGCTGTAGTCATTGCAGGATACCACCACAGTCAGCATGCAATGCTGTAGTCATAGCAGGATACAACCACAGTCATCATGCAATGCTGTAGTCATAGCAGGATACCACCGCAGTCAGTATGCAATGCTGTAGTCATAGCAGGATACCACCACAGTCAGCATGCAATGCTGTAGTCATAGCAGGATACCACCACAGTCAGCATGCAATGCTGTAGTCAAAGCAGGATACAACCACAGTCAGCATGCAATGCTGTAGTCATAGCAGGATACCACCACAGTCAGTATGCAATGCTGTCATCATAGCAGGTCCCACCACAGTCAGTATGCACTGCTGTAATCATAGCAGGTACCACGACAATATGCACTGCTGTAATCATAGCAGGTACCACAACAGCAGTTTCCACTGCTGTAATCATAGCAGGTAACACCAGTCAGTATGCACTGCTGTAATCATAGCAGGTACCACAGTAAGTATGCACTGCTGTAATCATAGCAGGATACCACCACCGTCAGCATGCATTACTGTAGTCATAGGAGGAAACCACCAGTCAGCATGCAATGCTGTAGTCATAGCAGGAGACCACCGCAGTCAGTATGCAATGCTGTAGTCATAGCAGGATACCACCACTGTCAGTATGCAATGCTGTAGTCATAGCAGGACACCACCAGTCAGCATGCAATGCTGTAGTCAAAGCAGGATACCACCACAGTCAGGATGCAATGCTGTAATCATAGCAGAATACCACCACAGTCAGTATGCAATGCTGTAGTCATAGCAGGATATCACCATAGTCAGCATGCACTGCTATAGTCATAGCAGGATACAACCACAGTCAGCATGCAATGCTGAAGTCATAGCAGGATACAACGGCAGTCAGCATGCAATGCTGTAGTCATAGAAGGATACCACCGCAGTCAGTATGCAATGCTGTAGTCAAAGCAGGATACCACTACCGTCAGTATGCAATGCTGTAGTCATAGCAGGATACCACCACAGTCAGCATGCGATGGTGTAGTCATAGCAGGATACCACCACCGTCAGTATGCAATGATGTAGTCATAGCAGGATACCACCACAGTCAGCATGTAATGCTGTAGTCATAGCAGGATACCTCCACAGTCAGCATACAATGCTGTAGTCATAGCAGGATACCACCACAGTCAGCATGCAATGCTTGAGTCATAGCAGGAAACGACCACAGTCAGCATGCAATGCTGTAGTCATAGCAGGATACCACCACAGTCAGCACGCAATGCTGTAGTCATAGCAGGATACCACCACAGTCAGCATGCAATGCTGTAGTCATAGCAGGATACCACCACAGTCAGCATCACAATGCTGTAGTCATAGCAGGATACCACCATAGTCAGCATGCACTGCTATAGTCATAGCACGATACCACCACAGTCAGCATGCAATGCTGTAGTCATAGCAGGATACAACTACAGTCAGCATGCAATGCTGTAGTCATAGCAGGATACCACCGCAGTCAGTATGCAATGCTGAAGTTATAGAAGGATACCACTGCAGTCAATATGCAATGCTGTAGTCATAGCAGGATACCACCACAGTCAGCATGAAATGCTGTAGTCATAGCAGGATACCACCACAGTCAGCATGCAATGCTGTAGTCATAGCAGGATACCACCACAGTGAGCATGCACTGCTATAGTCATAGCAGGATACAACCACAGTCAGCATGCAATGCTGTAGTCATAGCAGGATACCACCACAGTCAGCAAGCAATGCTGTAGTCATAGCAGGATACATCCACAGTCAGCATGCAATGCTGTAGTCATAGCAGGATACCACCACACTCTGCATACAATGCTGTAGTCATATCAGGATACAACCACAGTCAGCATGCAATGCTGTAGTCATAGCAGGATACCACCACAGTCAGTATGCAATGCTGTCATCATAGCAGGTCCCACCACAGTCAGTATGCACTGCTGTAATCATAGCAGGTACCACGACAATATGCAGTGCTGTAATCATAGCAGGTACCACAACAGCAGTTTCCACTGCTGTAATCATAGCAGGTACCACCAGTCAGTATGCACTGCTGTAATCATAGCAGGTACCACAGTAAGTATGCACTGCTGTAATCATAGCAGGATACCACCACCGTCAGCATGCAATACTGTAGTCATAGCAGGAAACCACCAGTCAGCATGCAATGCTGTAGTCATAGCAGGAGACCACCGCAGTCAGTATGAAATGCTGTAGTCATAGCAGGATACCACCACTGTCAGTATGCAATGCTGTAGTCATAGCAGGATACCACCACAGTCAGTATGCAATGCTGTAGTCATAGCAGGACACCACCAGTCAGCATGCAATGCTGTAGTCATAGCAGGATAGTACCACAGTCAGGATGCAATGCTGTAATCACAGCAGGATACCACCACAGTCAGTATGCAATGCTGTAGTCATAGCAGGATATCACCATAGTCAGCATGCACTGCTATAGTCATAGCAGGATACAACCACAGTCAGCATGCAATGCTGAAGTCATAGCAGGATACAACGGCAGTCAGCATGCAATGCTGTAGTCATAGCAGGATACCACCGCAGTCAGTATGCAATGCTGTAGTCATAGCAGGATACCACTACCGTCAGTATGCAATGCTGTAGTCATAGCAGGATACCACCACAGTCAGCATGCGATGCTGTAGTCATAGCAGGATACCACCACCGTCAGTATGCAATGCTGTAGTCATAGCAGGATACCACCACAGTCAGCATGTAATGCTGTAGTCATAGCAGGATACCACCACAGTCAGCATACAATGCTGTAGTCATAGCAGGATACCACCACAGTCAGCATGCAATGCTTGAGTCATAGCAGGAAACGACCACAGTCAGCATGCAATGCTGTAGTCATAGCAGGTTACCACCACAGTCAGAACGCAATGCTGTAGTCATAGCAGGATACCACCACAGTCAGCATGCAATGCTGTAATCATAGCAGGATACCACCACAGTCAGCATCGCAATGCTGTAGTCATAGCAGGATACCACCATAGTCAGCATGCACTGCTATAGTCATAACAGGATACCACCAGTCAGCATGCAATGCTGTAGTCATAGCAGGATACAACTACAGTCAGCATGCAATGCTGTAGTCATAGCTGGATACCACCGCAGTCAGTATGCAATGCTGAAGTTATAGAAGGATACCACTGCAGTCAGTATGCAATGCTGTAGTCATAGCAGGATACCACCACAGTGAGCATGCACAGCTATAGTCATAGCAGGATACAACCACAGTCAGCATGCAATGCTGTAGTCATAGCAGGATACCACCACAGTCAGCATGCAATGCTGTAGTCATAGCAGGATACATCCACAGTCAGCATGCAATGCTGTAGTCATAGCAGGATACCACCACAGTCAGCATACAATGCTGTAGTCATAGCAGGATACAACCACAGTCAGCATGCAATGCTGTAGTCATAGCAGGATACCACCACAGTCAGTATGCAATGCTGTCATCATAGCAGGTCCCACCACAGTCAGTATGCACTGCTGTAATCATAGCAGGTACCACGACAATATGCAGTGCTGTAATCATAGCAGGTACCACAACAGCAGTTTCCACTGCTGTAATCATAGCAGGTACCACCAGTCAGTATGCACTGCTGTAATCATAGCAGGTACCACAGTAAGTATGCACTGCTGTAATCATAGCAGGATACCACCACTGTCAGCATGCAATACTGTAGTCATAGCAGGAAACCACCAGTCAGCATGCAATGCTGTAGTCATAGCAGGAGACCACCGCAGTCAGTATGCAATGCTGTAGTCATAGCAGGATACCACCACTGTCAGTATGCAATGCTGTAGTCATAGCAGGATACCACCACAGTCAGTATGCAATGCTGTAGTCATAGCAGGACACCACCAGTCAGCATGCAATGCTGTAGTCATAGCAGGATACTACCACAGTCAGGATGCAATGCTGTAATCACAGCAGGATTCCACCACAGTCAGTATGCAATGCTGTAGTCATAGCAGGATATCACCATAGTCAGCATGCACTGCTATAGTCATAGCAGGATACAACCACAGTCAGCATGCAATGCTGAAGTCATAGCAGGATACAACGGCAGTCAGCATGCAATGCTGTAGTCATAGCAGGAGACCACCGCAGTCAGTATGCAATGCTGTAGTCATAGCAGGATACCACCACAGTCAGTATGCAATGCTGTAGTCATTGCAGGACACCACCAGTCAGCATGCAATGCTGTAGTCATAGCAGGATACCACCACTGTCAGTATGCAATGCTGTAGTCATAGCAGGATACCACCACAGTCAGTATGCAATGCTGTAGTCATAGCAGGACACCACCAGTCAGCATGCAATGCTGTAGTCATAGCAGGATAGTACCACAGTCAGGATGCAATGCTGTAATCACAGCAGGATACCACCACAGTCAGTATGCAATGCTGTAGTCATAGCAGGATATCACCATAGTCAGCATGCACTGCTATAGTCATAGCAGGATACAACCACAGTCAGCATGCAATGCTGAAGTCATAGCAGGATACAACGGCAGTCAGCATGCAATGCTGTAGTCATAGCAGGATACCACCGCAGTCAGTATGCAATGCTGTAGTCATAGCAGGATACCACTACCGTCAGTATGCAATGCTGTAGTCATAGCAGGATACCACCACAGTCAGCATGCGATGCTGTAGTCATAGCAGGATACCACCACCGTCAGTATGCAATGCTGTAGTCATAGCAGGATACCACCACAGTCAGCATGTAATGCTGTAGTCATAGCAGGATACCACCACAGTCAGCATACAATGCTGTAGTCATAGCAGGATACCACCACAGTCAGCATGCAATGCTTGAGTCATAGCAGGAAACGACCACAGTCAGCATGCAATGCTGTAGTCATAGCAGGTTACCACCACAGTCAGAACGCAATGCTGTAGTCATAGCAGGATACCACCACAGTCAGCATGCAATGCTGTAATCATAGCAGGATACCACCACAGTCAGCATCGCAATGCTGTAGTCATAGCAGGATACCACCATAGTCAGCATGCACTGCTATAGTCATAACAGGATACCACCACAGTCAGCATGCAATGCTGTAGTCATAGCAGGATACAACTACAGTCAGCATGCAATGCTGTAGTCATAGCTGGATACCACCGCAGTCAGTATGCAATGCTGAAGTTATAGAAGGATACCACTGCAGTCAGTATGCAATGCTGTAGTCATAGCAGGATACCACCACAGTGAGCATGCACAGCTATAGTCATAGCAGGATACAACCACAGTCAGCATGCAATGCTGTAGTCATAGCAGGATACCACCACAGTCAGCATGCAATGCTGTAGTCATAGCAGGATACATCCACAGTCAGCATGCAATGCTGTAGTCATAGCAGGATACCACCACAGTCAGCATACAATGCTGTAGTCATAGCAGGATACAACCACAGTCAGCATGCAATGCTGTAGTCATAGCAGGATACCACCACAGTCAGTATGCAATGCTGTCATCATAGCAGGTCCCACCACAGTCAGTATGCACTGCTGTAATCATAGCAGGTACCACGACAATATGCAGTGCTGTAATCATAGCAGGTACCACAACAGCAGTTTCCACTGCTGTAATCATAGCAGGTACCACCAGTCAGTATGCACTGCTGTAATCATAGCAGGTACCACAGTAAGTATGCACTGCTGTAATCATAGCAGGATACCACCACTGTCAGCATGCAATACTGTAGTCATAGCAGGAAACCACCAGTCAGCATGCAATGCTGTAGTCATAGCAGGAGACCACCACAGTCAGTATGCAATGCTGTTGTCATAGCAGGATACCACCACTGTCAGTATGCAATGCTGTAGTCATAGCAGGATACCACCACAGTCAGTATGCAATGCTGTAGTCATAGCAGGACACCACCAGTCAGCATGCAATGCTGTAGTCATAGCAGGATACTACCACAGTCAGGATGCAATGCTGTAATCACAGCAGGATACCACCACAGTCAGTATGCAATGCTGTAGTCATAGCAGGATATCACCATAGTCAGCATGCACTGCTATAGTCATAGCAGGATACAACCACAGTCAGCATGCAATGCTGAAGTCATAGCAGGATACAACGGCAGTCAGCATGCAATGCTGTAGTCATAGCAGGAGACCACCGCAGTCAGTATGCAATGCTGTAGTCATAGCAGGATACCACCACAGTCAGTATGCAATGCTGTAGTCATTGCAGGACACCACCAGTCAGCATGCAATGCTGTAGTCATAGCAGGATACTACCACAGTCAGCATGCAATGCTGTAGTCATAGCAGGATACCACCACAGTCAGCATGCAATGCTGTAGTCATAGCAGGATACCACCACAGTCAGCATGCAATGCTGTAGTCATAGCAGGATACCACCACAGTCAGCATGTAATGCTGTAGTCATAGCAGGATACCACCACAGTCAGCATACAATGCTGTAGTCATAGCAGGATACCACCAAAGTCAGCATGCAATGCTTGAGTCATAGCAGGAAACGACCACAGTCAGCATGCAATGCTGTAGTCATAGCAGGATACCACCACAGTCAGCAAGCAATGCTGTAGTCATAGCAGGATACCACCACAGTCAGCATGCAATGCTGTAGTCATTGCAGGATACCAAGACAGTCAGCATGCAATGCTGTAGTCATAGCAGGATACAACCACAGTCATCATGCAATGCTGTAGTCATAGCAGGATACCACCGCAGTCAGTATGCAATGCTGTAGTCATAGCAGGATACCACCACAGTCAGCATGCAATGCTGTAGTCATTGCAGGATACCACCACAGTCAGCATGCAATGCTGTAGTCAAAGCAGGATACAACCACAGTCAGCATGCAATGCTGTAGTCATAGCAGGATACCACCACAGTCAGTATGCAATGCTGTCATCATAGCAGGTCCCACCACAGTCAGTATGCACTGCTGTAATCATAGCAGGTACCACAACAGCAGTTTCCACTGCTGTAATCATAGCAGGTACCACCAGTCAGTATGCACTGCTGTAATCATAGCAGGTACCACAGTAAGTATGCACTGCTGTAATCATAGCAGGATAACACCACCGTCAGCATGCATTACTGTAGTCATAGGAGGAAACCACCAGTCAGCATGCAATGCTGTAGTCATAGCAGGAGACCACCGCAGTCAGTATGCAATGCTGTAGTCATAGCAGGATACCACCACTGTCAGTATGCAATGCTGTAGTCATAGCAGGACACCACCAGTCAGCATGCAATGCTGTAGTCAAAGCAGGATACCACCACAGTCAGGATGCAATGCTGTAATCATAGCAGAATACCACCACAGTCAGTATGCAATGCTGTAGTCATAGCAGGATATCACCATAGTCAGCATGCACTGCTATAGTCATAGCAGGATACAACCACAGTCAGCATGCAATGCTGAAGTCATAGCAGGATACAACGGCAGTCAGCATGCAATGCTGTAGTCATAGCAGGATACCAACGCAGTCAGTATGCAATGCTGTAGTCAAAGCAGGATACCACTACCGTCAGTATGCAATGCTGTAGTCATAGCAGGATACCACCACAGTCAGCATGCGATGGTGTAGTCATAGCAGGATACCACCACCGTCAGTATGCAATGATGTAGTCATAGCAGGATACCACCACAGTCAGCATGTAATGCTGTAGTCATAGCAGAATACCTCCACAGTCAGCATACAATGCTGTAGTCATAGCAGGATACCAACACAGTCAGCATGCAATGCTTGAGTCATAGCAGGAAACGACCACAGTCAGCATGCAATGCTGTAGTCATAGCAGGATACCACCACAGTCAGCACGCAATGCTGTAGTCATAGCAGGATACCACCACAGTCAGCATGCAATGCTGTAGTCATAGCAGGATACCACCACAGTCAGCATCACAATGCTGTAGTCATAGCAGGATACCACCATAGTCAGCATGCACTGCTATAGTCATAGCAGGAAACCACCAGTCTGCATGCAATGCTGTAGTCATAGCAGGAGACCACCGCAGTCAGTATGCAATGCTGTAGTCATAGCAGGATACCACCATAGTCAGCATGCACTGCTATAGTCATAGCAGGATACAACCACAGTCAGCATGCAATGCTGTAGTCATAGCAGGACACCACCAGTCAGCATGCAATGCTGTAGTCATAGCAGGATACTACCACAGTCAGGATGCAATGCTGTAATCACAGCAGGATACCACCACAGTCAGTATGCAATGCTGTAGTCATAGCAGGATATCACCATAGTCAGCATGCACTGCTATAGTCATAGCAGGATACAACCACAGTCAGCATGCAATGCTGAAGTCATAGCAGGATACAACGGCAGTCAGCATGCAATGCTGTAGTCATAGCAGGAGACCACCGCAGTCAGTATGCAATGCTGTAGTCATAGCAGGATACCACCACAGTCAGTATGCAATGCTGTAGTCATTGCAGGACACCACCAGTCAGCATGCAATGCTGTAGTCATAGCAGGATACTACCACAGTCAGCATGCAATGCTGTAGTCATAGCAGGATACCACCACAGTCAGCATGCAATGCTGTAGTCATAGCAGGATACCACCACAGTCAGCATGCAATGCTGTAGTCATAGCAGGATACCACCACAGTCAGCATGTAATGCTGTAGTCATAGCAGGATACCACCACAGTCAGCATACAATGCTGTAGTCATAGCAGGATACCACCAAAGTCAGCATGCAATGCTTGAGTCATAGCAGGAAACGACCACAGTCAGCATGCAATGCTGTAGTCATAGCAGGATACCACCACAGTCAGCAAGCAATGCTGTAGTCATGGCAGGATACCACCACAGTCAGCATGCAATGCTGTAGTCATTGCAGGATACCACCACAGTCAGCATGCAATGCTGTAGTCATAGCAGGATACAACCACAGTCATCATGCAATGCTGTAGTCATAGCAGGATACCACCGCAGTCAGTATGCAATGCTGTAGTCATAGCAGGATACCACCACAGTCAGCATGCAATGCTGTAGTCATTGCAGGATACCACCACAGTCAGCATGCAATGCTGTAGTCAAAGCAGGATACAACCACAGTCAGCATGCAATGCTGTAGTCATAGCAGGATACCACCACAGTCAGTATGCAATGCTGTCATCATAGCAGGTCCCACCACAGTCAGTATGCACTGCTGTAATCATAGCAGGTACCACGACAATATGCACTGCTGTAATCATAGCAGGTACCACAACAGCAGTTTCCACTGCTGTAATCATAGCAGGTACCACCAGTCAGTATGCACTGCTGTAATCATAGCAGGTACCACAGTAAGTATGCACTGCTGTAATCATAGCAGGATACCACCACCGTCAGCATGCATTACTGTAGTCATAGGAGGAAACCACCAGTCAGCATGCAATGCTGTAGTCATAGCAGGAGACCACCGCAGTCAGTATGCAATGCTGTAGTCATAGCAGGATACCACCACTGTCAGTATGCAATGCTGTAGTCATAGCAGGACACCACCAGTCAGCATGCAATGCTGTAGTCAAAGCAGGATACCACCACAGTCAGGATGCAATGCTGTAATCATAGCAGAATACCACCACAGTCAGTATGCAATGCTGTAGTCATAGCAGGATATCACCATAGTCAGCATGCACTGCTATAGTCATAGCAGGATACAACCACAGTCAGCATGCAATGCTGAAGTCATAGCAGGATACAACGGCAGTCAGCATGCAATGCTGTAGTCATAGCAGGATACCAACGCAGTCAGTATGCAATGCTGTAGTCAAAGCAGGATACCACTACCGTCAGTATGCAATGCTGTAGTCATAGCAGGATACCACCACAGTCAGCATGCGATGGTGTAGTCATAGCAGGATACCACCACCGTCAGTATGCAATGATGTAGTCATAGCAGGATACCACCACAGTCAGCATGTAATGCTGTAGTCATAGCAGGATACCTCCACAGTCAGCATACAATGCTGTAGTCATAGCAGGATACCAACACAGTCAGCATGCAATGCTTGAGTCATAGCAGGAAACGACCACAGTCAGCATGCAATGCTGTAGTCATAGCAGGATACCACCACAGTCAGCACGCAATGCTGTAGTCATAGCAGGATACCACCACAGTCAGCATGCAATGCTGTAGTCATAGCAGGATACCACCACAGTCAGCATCACAATGCTGTAGTCATAGCAGGATACCACCATAGTCAGCATGCACTGCTATAGTCATAGCAGGATACCACCACAGTCAGCATGCAATGCTGTAGTCATAGCAGGATACAACTACAGTCAGCATGCAATGCTGTAGTCATAGCAGGATACCACCGCAGTCAGTATGCAATGCTGTAGTCATAGCAGGATACCACCACAGTCAGCATGAAATGCTGTAGTCATAGCAGGATACCACCACAGTCAGCATGCAATGCTGTAGTCATAGCAGGATACCACCACAGTGAGCATGCACTGCTATAGTCATAGCAGGATACAACCACAGTCAGCATGCAATGCTCTAGTCATAGCAGGATACCACCACAGTCAGCATGCAATGCTGTAGTCATAGCAGGATACATCCACAGTCAGCATGCAATGCTGTAGTCATAGCAGGATACCACCACAGTCAGCATACAATGCTGTAGTCATAGCAGGATACAACCACAGTCAGCATGCAATGCTGTAGTCATAGCAGGATACCACCACAGTCAGTATGCAATGCTGTCATCATAGCAGGTCCCACCACAGTCAGTATGCACTGCTGTAATCATAGCAGGTACCACGACAATATGCAGTGCTGTAATCATAGCAGGTACCACAACAGCAGTTTCCACTGCTGTAATCATAGCAGGTACCACCAGTCAGTATGCACTGCTGTAATCATAGCAGGTACCACAGTAAGTATGCACTGCTGTAATCATAGCAGGATACCACCACCGTCAGCATGCAATACTGTAGTCATAGCAGGAAACCACCAGTCAGCATGCAATGCTGTAGTCATAGCAGGAGACCACCGCAGTCAGTATGCAATGCTGTAGTCATAGCAGCATACCACCACTGTCAGTATGCAATGCTGTAGTCATAGCAGGATACCACCACAGTCAGTATGCAATGCTGTAGTCATAGCAGGACACCACCAGTCAGCATGCAATGCTGTAGTCATAGCAGGATACTACCACAGTCAGGATGCAATGCTGTAATCACAGCAGGATACCACCACAGTCAGTATGCAATGCTGTAGTCATAGCAGGATATCACCATAGTCAGCATGCACTGCTATAGTCATAGCAGGATACAACCACAGTCAGCATGCAATTCTGAAGTCATAGCAGGATACAACGGCAGTCAGCATGCAATGCTGTAGTCATAGCAGGAGACCACCGCAGTCAGTATGCAATGCTGTAGTCATAGCAGGATACCACCACAGTCAGTATGCAATGCTGTAGTCATTGCAGGACACCACCAGTCAGCATGCAATGCTGTAGTCATAGCAGGATACTACCACAGTCAGCATGCAATGCTGTAGTCATAGCAGGATACCACCACAGTCAGCATGCAATGCTGTAGTCATAGCAGGATACCACCACAGTCAGCATGCAATGCTGTAGTCATAGCAGGATACCACCACAGTCAGCATGTAATGCTGTCATCATAGCAGGTCCCACCACAGTCAGTATGCACTGCTGTAATCATAGCAGGTACCACGACAATATGCACTGCTGTAATCATAGCAGGTACCACAACAGCAGTTTCCACTGCTGTAATCATAGCAGGTACCACCAGTCAGTATGCACTGCTGTAATCATAGCAGGTACCACAGTAAGTATGCACTGCTGTAATCATAGCAGGATACCACCACCGTCAGCATGCATTACTGTAGTCATAGGAGGAAACCACCAGTCAGCATGCAATGCTGTAGTCATAGCAGGAGACCACCGCAGTCAGTATGCAATGCTGTAGTCATAGCAGGATACCACCACTGTCAGTATGCAATGCTGTAGTCATAGCAGGACACCACCAGTCAGCATGCAATGCTGTAGTCAAAGCAGGATACCACCACAGTCAGGATGCAATGCTGTAATCATAGCAGAATACCACCACAGTCAGTATGCAATGCTGTAGTCATAGCAGGATATCACCATAGTCAGCATGCACTGCTATAGTCATAGCAGGATACAACCACAGTCAGCATGCAATGCTGAAGTCATAGCAGGATACAACGGCAGTCAGCATGCAATGCTGTAGTCATAGCAGGATACCAACGCAGTCAGTATGCAATGCTGTAGTCAAAGCAGGATACCACTACCGTCAGTATGCAATGCTGTAGTCATAGCAGGATACCACCACAGTCAGCATGCGATGGTGTAGTCATAGCAGGATACCACCACCGTCAGTATGCAATGATGTAGTCATAGCAGGATACCACCACAGTCAGCATGCAATGCTGTAGTCA
The DNA here is from genome assembly GCF_048934315.1 of Petromyzon marinus. Classification (NCBI taxonomy): domain Eukaryota; kingdom Metazoa; phylum Chordata; class Hyperoartia; order Petromyzontiformes; family Petromyzontidae; genus Petromyzon; species Petromyzon marinus. The sequence goes on along the minus strand of NW_027423298.1, from coordinate 81,035 downwards.
TAGCAGGATAACTCCACAGTCAGCATACAATGCTGTAGTCATAGCAGGATACCAACACAGTCAGCATGCAATGCTTGAGTCATAGCAGGAAACGACCACAGTCAGCATGCAATGCTGTAGTCATAGCAGGTTACCACCACAGTCAGCACGCAATGCTGTAGTCATAGCAGGATACCACCACAGTCAGCATCACAATGCTGTAGTCATAGCAGGATACCACCATAGTCAGCATGCACTGCTATAGTCATAGCAGGATACCACCACAGTCAGCATGCAATGCTGTAGTCATAGCAGGATACAACTACAGTCAGCATGCAATGCTGTAGTCATAGCAGGATACCACCGCAGTCAGTATGCAATGCTGTAGTCATAGCAGGATACCACCACAGTCAGCATGAAATGCTGTAGTCATAGCAGGATACCACCACAGTCAGCATGCAATGCTGTAGTCATAGCAGGATACCACCACAGTGAGCATGCACTGCTATAGTCATAGCAGGATACAACCACAGTCAGCATGCAATGCTCTAGTCATAGCAGGATACCACCACAGTCAGCATGCAATGCTGTAGTCATAGCAGGATACATCCACAGTCAGCATGCAATGCTGTAGTCATAGCAGGATACCACCACAGTCAGCATACAATGCTGTAGTCATAGCAGGATACAACCACAGTCAGCATGCAATGCTGTAGTCATAGCAGGATACCACCACAGTCAGTATGCAATGCTGTCATCATAGCAGGTCCCACCACAGTCAGTATGCACTGCTGTAATCATAGCAGGTACCACGACAATATGCAGTGCTGTAATCATAGCAGGTACCACAACAGCAGTTTCCACTGCTGTAATCATAGCAGGTACCACCAGTCAGTATGCACTGCTGTAATCATAGCAGGTACCACAGTAAGTATGCACTGCTGTAATCATAGCAGGATACCACCACCGTCAGCATGCAATACTGTAGTCATAGCAGGAAACCACCAGTCAGCATGCAATGCTGTAGTCATAGCAGGAGACCACCGCAGTCAGTATGCAATGCTGTAGTCATAGCAGGATACCACCACTGTCAGTATGCAATGCTGTAGTCATAGCAGGATACCACCACAGTCAGTATGCAATGCTGTAGTCATAGCAGGACACCACCAGTCAGCATGCAATGCTGTAGTCATAGCAGGATACTACCACGGTCAGGATGCAATGCTGTAATCACAGCAGGATACCACCACAGTCAGTATGCAATGCTGTAGTCATAGCAGGATATCACCATAGTCAGCATGCACTGCTATAGTCATAGCAGGATACAACCACAGTCAGCATGCAATGCTGAAGTCATAGCAGGATACAACGGCAGTCAGCATGCAATGCTGTAGTCATAGCAGGATACCACCGCAGTCAGTATGCAATGCTGTAGTCATAGCAGGATACCACTACCGTCAGTATGCAATGCTGTAGTCATAGCAGGATACCACCACAGTCAGCATGCGATGCTGTAGTCATAGCAGGATACCACCACCGTCAGTATGCAATGCTGTAGTCATAGCAGGATACCACCACAGTCAGCATGTAATGCTGTAGTCACAGCAGGATACCACCACAGTCAGCATACAATGCTGTAGTCATAGCAGGATACCACCACAGTAAGCATGCAATGCTTGAGTCATAGCAGGAAACGACCACAGTCAGCATGCAATGCTGTAGTCATAGCAGGTTACCACCACAGTCAGAACGCAATGCTGTAGTCATAGCAGGATACCACCACAGTCAGCATGCAATGCTGTAATCATAGCAGGATACCACCACAGTCAGCATCGCAATGCTGTAGTCATAGCAGGATACCACCATAGTCAGCATGCACTGCTATAGTCATAACAGGATACCACCACAGTCAGCATGCAATGCTGTAGTCATAGCAGGATACAACTACAGTCAGCATGCAATGCTGTAGTCATAGCTGGATACCACCGCAGTCAGTATGCAATGCTGAAGTTATAGAAGGATACCACTGCAGTCAGTATGCAATGCTGTAGTCATAGCAGGATACCACCACAGTGAGCATGCACAGCTATAGTCACAGCAGGATACCACCACAGTCAGCATACAATGCTGTAGTCATAGCAGGATACAACCACAGTCAGCATGCAATGCTGTAGTCATAGCAGGATACCACCACAGTCAGTATGCAATGCTGTCATCATAGCAGGTCCCACCACAGTCAGTATGCACTGCTGTAATCATAGCAGGTACCACGACAATATGCAGTGCTGTAATCATAGCAGTTACCTCAACAGCAGTTTCCACTGCTGTAATCATAGCAGGTACCACCAGTCAGTATGCACTGCTGTAATCTTAGCAGGTACCACAGTAAGTATGCACTGCTGTAATCATAGCAGGATACCACCACCGTCAGCATGCAATACTGTAGTCATAGCAGGAAACCACCAGTCAGCATGCAATGCTGTAGTCATAGCAGGAGACCACCGCAGTCAGTATGCAATGCTGTAGTCATAGCAGGATACCACCACTGTCAGTATGCAATGCTGTAGTCATAGCAGGATACCACCACAGTCAGTATGCAATGCTGTAGTCATAGCAGGACACCACCAGTCAGCATGCAATGCTGTAGTCATAGCAGGATACCACCACAGTCAGCATGTAATGCTGTAGTCACAGCAGGATACCACCACAGTCAGCATACAATGCTGTAGTCATAGCAGGATACCACCACAGTCAGCATGCAATGCTTGAGTCATAGCAGGAAACGACCACAGTCAGCATGCAATGCTGTAGTCATAGCAGGTTACCACCACAGTCAGAACGCAATGCTGTAGTCATAGCAGGATACCACCACAGTCAGCATGCAATGCTGTAATCATAGCAGGATACCACCACAGTCAGCATCGCAATGCTGTAGTCATAGCAGGATACCACCATAGTCAGCATGCACCGCTATAGTCATAACAGGATACCACCACAGTCAGCATGCAATGCTGTAGTCATAGCAGGATACAACTACAGTCAGCATGCAATGCTGTAGTCATAGCTGGATACCACTGCAGTCAGTATGCAATGCTGAAGTTATAGAAGGATACCACTGCAGTCAGTATGCAATGCTGTAGTCATAGCAGGATACCACCACAGTGAGCATGCACAGCTATAGTCATAGCAGGATACAACCACAGTCAGCATGCAATAGTGTAGTCATAGCAGGATACCACCACAGTCAGCATGCAATGCTGTAGTCATAGCAGGATACATCCACAGTCAGCATGCAATGCTGTAGTCATAGCAGGATACCACCACAGTCAGCATACAATGCTGTAGTCATAGCAGGATACAACCACAGTCAGCATGCAATGCTGTAGTCATAGCAGGATACCACCACAGTCAGTATGCAATGCTGTCATCATAGCAGGTCCCAACACAGTCAGTATGCACTGCTGTAATCATAGCAGGTACCATGACAATATGCAGTGCTGTAATCATAGCAGGTACCACAACAGCAGTTTCCACTGCTGTAATCATAGCAGGTACCACCAGTCAGTATGCACTGCTGTAATCATAGCAGGTACCACAGTAAGTATGCACTGCTGTAATCATAGCAGGATACCACCACCGTCAGCATGCAATACTGTAGTCATAGCAGGAAACCACCAGTCAGCATGCAATGCTGTAGTCATAGCAGGAGACCACCGCAGTCAGTATGCAATGCTGTAGTCATAGCAGGATACCACCACTGTCAGTATGCAATGCTGTAGTCATAGCAGGATACCACCACAGTCAGTATGCAATGCTGTAGTCATAGCAGGACACCACCAGTCAGCATGCAATGCTGTAGTCATAGCAGGATACTACCACATTCAGGATGCAATGCTGTAATCACAGCAGGATCCCACCACAGTCAGTATGCAATGCTGTAGTCATAGCAGGATATCACCATAGTCAGCATGCACTGCTATAGTCATAGCAGGATACAACAACAGTCAGCATGCAATGCTGAAGTCATAGCAGGATACAACGGCAGTCAGCATGCAATGCTGTAGTCATAGCAGGAGACCCCCGCAGTCAGTATGCAATGCTGTAGTCATAGCAGGATACCACCACAGTCAGTATGCAATGCTGTAGTCATTGCAGGACACCACCAGTCAGCATGCAATGCTGTAGTCATAGCAGGATACTACCACAGTCAGCATGCAATGCTGTAGTCATAGCAGGATACCACCACAGTCAGCATGCAATGCTGTAGTCATAGCAGGATACCACCACAGTCAGCATGCAATGCTGTAGTCATAGCAGGATACCACCACAGTCAGCATGTAATGCTGCAGTCATAGCAGGATACCACCACAGTCAGCATACAATGCTGTAGTCATAGCAGGATACCACCAAAGTCAGCATGCAATGCTTGAGTCATAGCAGGAAACGACCACAGTCAGCATGCAATGCTGTAGTCATAGCAGGATACCACCACAGTCAGCAAGCAATGCTGTAGTCATAGCAGGATACCACCACAGTCAGCATGCAATGCTGTAGTCATTGCAGGATACCACCACAGTCAGCATGCAATGCTGTAGTCATAGCAGGATACAACCACAGTCATCATGCAATGCTGTAGTCATAGCAGGATACCACTGCAGTCAGTATGCAATGCTGTAGTCATAGCAGGACACCACCAGTCAGCATGCAATGCTGTAGTCAAAGCAGGATACCACCACAGTCAGGATGCAATGCTGTAATCATAGCAGAATACCACCACAGTCAGTATGCAATGCTGTAGTCATAGCAGGATATCACCATAGTCAGCATGCACTGCTATAGTCATAGCAGGATACAACCACAGTCAGCATGCAATGCTGAAGTCATAGCAGGATACAACGGCAGTCAGCATGCAATGCTGTAGTCATAGCAGGATACCAACGCAGTCAGTATGCAATGCTGTAGTCAAAGCAGGATACCACTACCGTCAGTATGCAATGCTGTAGTCATAGCAGGATACCACCACAGTCAGCATGCGATGGTGTAGTCATAGCAGGATACCACCACCGTCAGTATGCAATGATGTAGTCATAGCAGGATACCACCACAGTCAGCATGTAATGCTGTAGTCATAGCAGGATACCTCCACAGTCAGCATACAATGCTGTAGTCATAGCAGGATACCACCACAGTCAGCATGCAATGCTTGAGTCATAGCAGGAAACGACCACAGTCAGCATGCAATGCTGTAGTCATAGCAGGATACCACCACAGTCAGCACGTAATGCTGTAGTCATAGCAGGATACCACCACAGTCAGCATGCAATGCTGTAGTCATAGCAGGATACCACCACAGTCAGCATCACAATCCTGTAGTCATAGCAGGATACCACCATAGTCAGCATGCACTGCTATAGTCATAGCAGGATACCACCACAGTCAGCATGCAATGCTGTAGTCATAGCAGGATACAACTACAGTCAGCATGCAATGCTGTAGTCATAGCAGGATACCACCGCAGTCAGTATGCAATGCTGAAGTTATAGAAGGATACCACTGCAGTCAGTATGCAATGCTGTAGTCATAGCAGGATACCACCACAGTCAGCATGAAATGCTGTAGTCATAGCAGGATACCACCACAGTCAGCATGCAATGCTGTAGTCATAGCAGGATACCACCACAGTGAGCATGCACTGCTATAGTCATAGCAGGATACAACCACAGTCAGCATGCAATGCTCTAGTCATAGCAGGATACCACCACAGTCAGCATACAATGCTGTAGTCATAGCAGGATACCACCACAGTCAGTATGCAATGCTGTCATCATAGCAGGTCCCACCACAGTCAGTATGCACTGCTGTAATCATAGCAGGTACCACGACAATATGCAGTGCTGTAATCATAGCAGGTACCACAACAGCAGTTTCCACTGCTGTAATCATAGCAGGTACCACCAGTCAGTATGCACTGCTGTAATCATAGCAGGTACCACAGTAAGTATGCACTGCTGTAATCATAGCAGGATACCACCACCGTCAGCATGCAATACTGTAGTCATAGCAGGAAACCACCAGTCAGCATGCAATGCTGTAGTCATAGCAGGAGACCACCGCAGTCAGTATGCAATGCTGTAGTCATAGCAGGATACCACCACTGTCAGTATGCAATGCTGTAGTCATAGCAGGATACCACCACAGTCAGTATGCAATGCTGTAGTCATAGCAGGACACCACCAGTCAGCATGCAATGCTGTAGTCATAGCAGGATACTACCACAGTCAGGATGCAATGCTGTAATCACAGCAGGATACCACCACAGTCAGTATGCAATGCTGTAGTCATAGCAGGATATCACCATAGTCAGCATGCACTGCTATAGTCATAGCAGGATACAACCACAGTCAGCATGCAATGCTGAAGTCATAGCAGGATACAACGGCAGTCAGCATGCAATGCTGTAGTCATAGCAGGATACCACCGCAGTCAGTATGCAATGCTGTAGTCATAGCAGGATACCACTACCGTCAGTATGCAATGCTGTAGTCATAGCAGGATACCACCACAGTCAGCATGCGATGCTGTAGTCATAGCAGGATACCACCACCGTCAGTATGCAATGCTGTAGTCATAGCAGGATACCACCACAGTCAGCATGTAATGCTGTAGTCACAGCAGGATACCACCACAGTCAGCATACAATGCTGTAGTCATAGCAGGATACCACCACAGTCAGCATGCAATGCTTGAGTCATAGCAGGAAACGACCACAGTCAGCATGCAATGCTGTAGTCATAGCAGGTTACCACCACAGTCAGAACGCAATGCTGTAGTCATAGCAGGATACCACCACAGTCAGCATGCAATGCTGTAATCATAGCAGGATACCACCACAGTCAGCATCGCAATGCTGTAGTCATAGCAGGATACCACCATAGTCAGCATGCACTGCTATAGTCATAACAGGATACCACCACAGTCAGCATGCAATGCTGTAGTCATAGCAGGATACAACTACAGTCAGCATGCAATGCTGTAGTCATAGCTGGATACCACCGCAGTCAGTATGCAATGATGAAGTTATAGAAGGATACCACTGCAGTCAGTATGCAATGCTGTAGTCATAGCAGGATACCACCACAGTGAGCATGCACAGCTATAGTCACAGCAGGATACAACCACAGTCAGCATGCAATGCTGTAGTCATAGCAGGATACCACCACAGTCAGCATGCAATGCTATAGTCATAGCAGGATACATCCACAGTCAGCATGCAATACTGTAGTCATAGCAGGATACCACCACAGTCAGCATACAATGCTGTAGTCATAGCAGGATACAACCACAGTCAGCATGCAATGCTGTAGTCATAGCAGGATACCACCACAGTCAGTATGCAATGCTGTCATCATAGCAGGTCCCACCACAGTCAGTATGCACTGCTGTAATCATAGCAGGTACCACGACAATATGCAGTGCTGTAATCATAGCAGTTACCTCAACAGCAGTTTCCACTGCTGTAATCATAGCAGGTACCACCAGTCAGTATGCACTGCTGTAATCATAGCAGGTACCACAGTAAGTATGCACTGCTGTAATCATAGCAGGATACCACCACCGTCAGCATGCAATACTGTAGTCATAGCAGGAAACCACCAGTCAGCATGCAATGCTGTAGTCATAGCAGGAGACCACCGCAGTCAGTATGCAATGCTGTAGTCATAGCAGGATACCACCACTGTCAGTATGCAATGCTGTAGTCATAGCAGGATACCACCACAGTCAGTATGCAATGCTGTAGTCATAGCAGGACACCACCAGTCAGCATGCAATGCTGTAGTCATAGCAGGATACTACCACAGTCAGGATGCAATGCTGTAATCACAGCAGGATACCACCAAAGTCAGTATGCAATGCTGTAGTCATAGCAGGATATCACCATAGTCAGCATGCACTGCTATAGTCATAGCAGGATACAACCACAGTCAGCATGCAATGCTGAAGTCATAGCAGGATACAACGGCATTCAGCATGCAATGCTGTAGTCATAGCAGGAGACCACCGCAGTCAGTATGCAATGCTGTAGTCAAAGCAGGATACCACCACTGTCAGTATGCAATGCTGTAGTCATAGCAGGATACCACCACAGTCAGTATGCAATTCTGTAGTCATAGCAGGACACCACCAGTCAGCATGCAATGCTGTAGTCATAGCAGGATACTACCACAGTCAGGATGCAATGCTGTAATCACAGCAGGATACCACCACAGTCAGTATGCAATGCTGTAGTCATAGCAGGATATCACCATAGTCAGCATGCACTGCTATAGTAATAGCAGGATACAACCACAGTCAGCATGCAATGCTGAAGTCATAGCAGGATACAACGGCAGTCAGCATGCAATGCTGTAGTCATAGCAGGATACCACCGCAGTCAGTATGCAATGCTGTAGTCATAGCAGGATACCACTACCGTCAGTATGCAATGCTGTAGTCATAGCAGGATACCACCACAGTCAGCATGCGATGCTGTAGTCATAGCAGGATACCACCACCGTCAGTATGCAATGCTGTAGTCATAGCAGGATACCACCACAGTCAGCATGTAATGCTGTAGTCATAGCAGGATACCACCACAGTCAGCATACAATGCTGTAGTCATAGCAGGATACCACCACAGTCAGCATGCAATGCTTGAGTCATAGCAGGAAACGACCACAGTCAGCATGCAATGCTGTAGTCATAGCAGGTTACCACCACAGTCAGAACGCAATGCTGTAGTCATAGCAGGATACCACCACAGTCAGCATGCAATGCTGTAATCATAGCAGGATACCACCACAGTCAGCATCGCAATGCTGTAGTCATAGCAGGATACCACCATAGTCAGCATGCACTGCTATAGTCATAACAGGATACCACCACAGTCAGCATGCAATGCTGTAGTCATAGCAGGATACAACTACAGTCAGCATGCAATGCTGTAGTCATAGCTGGATACCACCGCAGTCAGTATGCAATGCTGAAGTTATAGAAGGATACCACTGCAGTCAGTATGCAATGCTGTAGTCATAGCAGGATACCACCACAGTGAGCATGCACAGCTATAGTCATAGCAGGATACAACCACAGTCAGCATGCAATGCTGTAGTCATAGCAGGATACCACCACAGTCAGCATGCAATGCTGTAGTCATAACAGGATACATCCACAGTCAGCATGCAATGCTGTAGTCATAGCAGGATACCACCACAGTCAGCATACAATGCTGTAGTCATAGCAGGATACAACCACAGTCAGCATGCAATGCTGTAGTCATAGCAGGATACCACCACAGTCAGTATGCAATGCTGTCATCATAGCAGGTCCCACCACAGTCAGTATGCACTGCTGTAATCATAGCAGGTACCACGACAATATGCAGTGCTGTAATCATAGCAGGTACCACAACAGCAGTTTCCACTGCTGTAATCATAGCAGGTACCACCAGTCAGTATGCACTGCTGTAATCATAGCAGGTACCACAGTAAGTATGCACTGCTGTAATCATAGCAGGATACCACCACCGTCAGCATGCAATACTGTAGTCATAGCAGGAAACCACCAGTCAGCATGCAATGCTGTAGTCATAGCAGGAGACCACCGCAGTCAGTATGCAATGCTGTAGTCATAGCAGGATACCACCACTGTCAGTATGCAATGCTGTAGTCATAGCAGGATACCACCACAGTCACTATGCAATGCTGTAGTCATAGCAGGACACCACCAGTCAGCATGCAATGCTGTAGTCATAGCAGGATACTACCACAGTCAGGATGCAATGCTGTAATCACAGCAGGATACCACCACAGTCAGTATGCAATGCTGTAGTCATAGCAGGATATCACCATAGTCAGCATGCACTGCTATAGTCATAGCAGGATACAACCACAGTCAGCATGCAATGCTGAAGTCATAGCAGGATACAACGGCAGTCAGCATGCAATGCTGTAGTCATAGCAGGATACCACCGCAGTCAGTATGCAATGCTGAAGTCATAGCAGGATACTGCCACAGTCAGCATTCAATGCTGTAGTCATAGCAGGATACCACCACCGTCAGTATGCAATGATGTAGTCATAGCAGGATACCACCACCGTCAGTATGCAATGCTGTAGTCATAGCAGGATACCACCACATTCAGCATGCAATGCTGTAGTCATAGCAGGATACCACCACAGTCAGCATACAATGCTGTAGTCATAGCAGGAAACCACCACAGTCAGCATGGAATGATTGAGTCATAGCAGGAAACGACTACAGTCAGCATGCAATGCTGTAGTCATAGCAGGATACCACCACAGTCAGCAAGCAATGCTGTAGTCATAGCAGGATACCACCACAGTCAGCATGCAATGCTGTTGTCATAGCAGGATACCACCACAGTCAGCATCACAATGTTGTAGTCATAGCAGGATACCGCCAGTTAGCATGCAATGCTGTAGTCATAGCAGGATACCACCACAGTCAGCAAGCAATGCTGTAGTCATAGCAGGATACCACCACAGTCAGCATCACAATGTTGTAGTCATAGCAGGATACCGCCAGTTAGCATGCAATGCTGTAGTCATAGCCGGATACCACCACAGTCAGTATGCAATGCTGTAGTCATAGCAGAATACCACCACAGTCAGTATGCAATGCTGTAGTCATAGCAGGATACCACCATAGTCAGCATGCACTGCTATAGTCATAGCAGGATACCACCACAGTCAGCATGCAATGCTGTAGTCATAGCAGGATACAACCACAGTCAGCATGCAATGCTGTAGTCATAGCAGGATACCACCGCAGTCAGTATGCAATGCTGAAGTTATAGCAGGAAACCACTGCAGTCAGTATGCAATGCTGTAGTCATAGCAGGATACCACCACAGTCAGCATGCAATGCTGAAGTCATAGCAGGATACCACCGCAGTCAGTATGCAATGCTGTAGTCATAGCAGGATACCACCACAGTCAGCATACAATGCTGTAGTCATAGCAGGATACCACCACAGTCAGCATGCAATGCTGTAGTCATAGCAGGATACCACCACAGTTAGTATGCAATGCTGTAGTCATAGCAGAGTACCACCAGTCAGCATGCAATGCGGTAGTGATAGCAGGTATTACCACAGTCAGTATGCACTGCTCTAGGGGAAGCAGGTCCCACCAAAAGTAGGTATGCACCATATTATTGGTTCTTTCAGTAAAGGCACGTAGAAGGGAAAAAATAAAATAATAAAAATCAAACATAATATAATAAAATTCTCACGTTTAGGCCACAACGCAAGCAGCCGTCCTCAGGTGAAGAAACAGAGCTGTCGGAAAGACAGCGTCCTAACGAACACTGCTAAGCTTGGCAGCGTATTTTAAATTGGGTGGGAGGAGGAGAGCGTCTTGATAAAGAAGTTTACATAACAGAGGAATTTAGCATGTTTATGACAAATGCAGATATGGGATTAGTTACTCCTTGTGGAATGTGTAGGCAGGTGGGGGGTCTCAAAGTCATATTATGTTAGTGTATCATGTAGGATTGGCAATAATAAAGGGAGATAAAATTTTAATAATAAAGAACTGCAACAGCCCAAACCACCGCGTATCAAGCTAGTGCATTATGTGGAAAATAAAAAAGGGAGCTTCTAAAGAACTACACATACCCTACTACCATGCAATAAACCGATGTGAAAAAAATAAATATAAACTACATCAATATAATCAATGTACAAATATACTCTCCAATAATCTGAGCTGTTAACATTAAGTAACTGGGTATACACTACACTATATAATGACCACCATGTAGTAAACTGATAAAAAAAAACTAAAATATAAACTACATCAATATAACCAATATACTCAATATACTCTCCAATAAGCTGAGGTTACATATCAGCAGAGGAATTTAGTATATTGACGCTAAGCAACTGCAACTACCCTACTACTAACAAAAAGTCATTATACATTACAATTTTACGTCACAAAAAATATATGCCTCCAACTAAACTTTTTTCTACATCACACGACTATACCCCATCATATATAGTCAGTATAGTCGTGTGATGTAGAAAATGTCATGTAATGTTCAAGTGATGAGCTCAATTCATGTCACTTTCAAGTGATGAGTACACTGCATGTCACGTCCAAGTGATGAGCTCACTGCATGTCACATTGAAGTGGCGAGCTCACTGCATGTCATATTCACGTAACGAGCGCACTGCATGTCACGTTGAAGTGGTGAGTTCACTGCATGTCACATTCAAGTGATGAGCACACTGCATGTCCCATTCAAGTGATGAGCGCACTGCATATCACATTTAAGTGATGAGCACACTGCATGTCATTAAAGTGGCGAGCTCACTGCATGTCACATTCAAGTGGCGAGCTCACTGCATGCCACATTCAAGTGATGAGCGCACTGCATGTCACTTTCAAGTGGTGAGCTCATTGCATGTCACTTTCAAGTGATGAGCTCACTGCATGTCACATTTCAAGTGTTCAGCTCACTGCATGTCACATTCAAGTGATGAGCGCACTGCATGACGTTCAAGTGGTCAGTGCACTACATGTCACATTCAAGTGTTGAGCTCACTGCATGTCACATTCAAGTGGTGAGCTCACTGCATGTCACATTCAAGTGGCGAACTCACTGCATGTCACATTCAAATGATGAGCGCACTGCATGTCACATTCAAGTGGTCAGTGAACTATATGTTACATTCAAGTGTTGAGCTCACTGCGTGTCACATTCAAGTGATGAGCTCACTGCATGTCCCATTCATTCATGTGATGAGCTCCCTGCATGTCACATTCAAGTGATGAGCTCACTGCATGTCACACTCAAGTGATGAGCGCACTTCATCTCACATTCAAGTGATAAGCTCACTGTTCGTCACATTCAAGTGGTGAGCTCCTCCTCCTGCACGTAGCGTGGCAACCCATGGCACCTGTTGGGTCTGGGTTCCTGCGAGGAGGTGGGAGGTGGAAGAGGTTGAGGTGGAACTGGTGGTGGAGGAGGTGGACCCCTGACAAGGCCATTTTACCCCACCCTACCTGGCCATTATAACCCCACCCTACCTGGCCATTATGAACTGACCCTCCCTAGCCATTATAACCCCACCCTACATGGCCATTATAAACCCACCCTACCAGCCTATTATAAACCCCAGTGACACGACAAATATGGACCCAGAACCCACACATCACTGACAATTATCACGATTGGTAATACCCCTAGACAACAAAGCCGAGCCTAATTAGCGTAATTGCATAAATTGACATAATTACCTAATTTTGTAAAATTACACCTTTTGCATTTTTCATTTCATTTTTATTATTTTTCAAGACAATATATACAACAATCCTGACCCTGATGCCTGTTGTATATTTGGAGTTCGCATGTTTCTCTCACGCTCCCCTTCGTTGTGTGAATTTTTGTCCAGCTCCTGTTTGTCACTCCACATTTATAGTTGCTGATATAAATTGACACGTAAAATGCCACTTAATTGGGCAATCATATGTGGCCAGGTTACGTCTGAAAAAGACATATATCTTATGGGCCTTACCTGGTAAAATAAACAAATAAGCAGGTGGCTAGGTGAGTGATTGAATGAGAGAGTGGCTGAGTGATTGAGTGGTTGAGGGAGTGAGTGGCTGAGTTAGTGAGTGGCTGAGTGAGAGGCTGAATGAGTGAGTGGTTGAGTGAGTGGGTAGCAGAGTGACTAAGCAGCTGAGTGAGTGGCTGGGTGAGTGAGTGGTTGATTGAGAGCTTGAGTACGTGAGTGGTTGAGTGAGTGGCTGAGTGAGTGGCTGGTGAGAGGCTGAGTGAGTGAGTGGCTGAGTGAGTGAGTGGCTGAGTGACTGAGTGGTTGAGTGAGTGGCTGAGTGGGTGGCTGAGTGAGTGGCTGAGTAAGTTAGTGTTTGAGTGGCTGAGTGAGTGAGTGGTTGAGTGAGTGACTGAGTTGGTGGCTGAGTGGTTGCGTGATTGACAGGTTGAATGAGTGAGTGAGTGGTTGAGTGAGTGGCTGAGTGAATGAGTGGCTGGGTGAGTGAGTGGCTGCGTGAGTGAGTGGCTGCGTGAGTGAGTGGTTGAGTGAGTGGTTGAGTGAGTGAGAGGTTGAGTGAGAGGTTGAGTGAGTGGCTAAGTGAGTCAGTGGCTGGGTGATTGAGTGGCTGAGTGACTGAGTGGTTGAGTGAGTGGCTGAGTGGGTGGCTGAGTGAGTGAGACACGGGAAGCAAGAGGGAGACAGGGGGAGATAGAAGAGTGAGACACGGGGAGAGAAAGGATACACGGGGAGAGAGAGGAGGGAGACAGGGGGAGGTTGGAGAGGGAAAAGCGGGGAGAGAGAAGAGACACGGGGAAAGATAGGAGGGAAACGCGGGGAGGGAGAGGAGAGAGACACGGCGACATAGAGGAAGGAGACACGGGGAGAGAGAGGAGGGAGAACCTGGGAAACAGAGAAAGGGGGAGACACGGGGAGGAGGTGAGAGGTAGGAGGAGAGTGCGTGGAGGTGAGAGGGGAGAGATAGGAGGAGAGTGCGTAGAGGAGGCGAGGGCTCCTATAATGATGACTTCAAGGCATGCTGGGAGACAAGTTCACGTGACCCACATAGCACAGGGAGCCATCGCTGTTGGAACCGCATGGGCAGGGAACGTGGCCTCCAACCCACCACCTGCACCAGCCTCATCACCACAAACCAACAACCACAACTAGAACTACAAATTCAACCACAAATGTAACCACAAATGTAACCACAGCCACAACCATAACCAACAACCATAACCACTATAACCACAACTATAACCAAAAGCAACTACAATTATAACCACACCCACAACTATAACCACAATTATAACCATATCTATAACCACAACTCTAAGCACTAAAACCAGACACAACTATAACCACAACCATAATATAACCACTACAACTATAACCGCATCTCCGGTTATCACAGGTGGCAACATATGGTTCGAAAGAAGTTCAACACACATACAACAACAAAAGACAAAAAAATATTCTATAGCCTATAGCAGACTGTTGGGGCAAGTTCTGTTAGCGAGCACCTATGGAGGCCCGCAGTGTGGAACACAAGCAGGTGGGTGGCCAGCACTACACCCGACCGTCTTTGTCTCCCGAGTGGCGATGTTTATTACACACCACAACAGGTACTAATTTCAGGCAGAGTCGACGTAGCGGAAGCCCTGGACTGGTTCAGATGATCGTCACTGGTGTTGGCCGTGAGCGGGAATCGAACTTCCTCGGGTCCGTGGCGTGGCGTTCAACCGCTACTCTACCGCTCCCTACACATACAACAACCATGAAAGCCAACATAACCACCTTCACCACAACTATAACCACAAAACATAACATAACCATCACAACTTTGACCACAATCACTATTATAACCACAACCCCAAGTATAACAACACCAATAACATAACCACAACTGTAACTATAACCATGAAAACCCCAACCTCCACGTACACAACTATAGCCACAAAAAATATACCCCCCACAACCGCAATTATTGCGACAACCAAAAGGACCATAACAACTAACATAACCACCTACACCACAACTAAAACCTGAACCACTACAACCAGCGATACATCCACAACTATAACTGCAGCCACCACATCCAAAACCACCACAACCAACATCACCTCAACCACCACAACCATAACAAGCAACATAACCACAACAACCACATTGATGCTGATACTCTAACACCACCTACACAACCACTTTATCAAGGCTCTATGTATCCGTGTGTCCATGTGTCTCCGTGTGTCTCCACATGTCCCTGTGGGTGGGTGGATAGATGGGTTAGTGTGTGAGTTGGTGAGTGGGCAAGTGAGTGGGTGGGTGTGTGGGCGATAGAATCGAACCTGCACCTCTGCAGTGCAAGTCCAGTGAGCTAACGACCCGCATGTGGTGGGGTAAAGTGGGGGTACGCCCACCTTGCTCCAAAACGTGGAGATCAGCGTGGAAGAGTAGACCAAATACCCTAATTAGCGGTGTCTAGTGGAGGCCTCCTCAGCCAGCACGCGATTCGCCTCCTTCACAATAAACCCTTCCTTGCAAAGATGAAAAAGTATATTTGACTGATCCCATCAGCCTCTCATCAGCAGCAATGGCTCAACTCGAGCGCCACGCTGGGCCGCTTTCCATCTTCAGTGCCTCAGCAGCAGAGCCGGGCTCTGCTTGAACCGATGCCGTGAGCCCAGCAGCTGTTTAGAAGCCTACGGCTGTGGGCCGCCTTTGTCTCTCCTCCACCACTGCTGAGGTGTCCACACCATGCGAGGTTCTCACCTTCAGGCTGAGTCGACCCAGAGGAGGCCCAGGCAGCGAACCGCTTCAGAAGTTGGCGCCACGTTCACCGGCGGAAGCGGAAGTAGAGAGCAGCAGAAGCATCGCGTGTGGGGAGCAGCTGAGGAGTGGATCAGAACTGTGTATTAGTGGTGGTGTGGTTGTTAGTGGTGGGGTTGTTATTAGTGGTGGGGTTGTTATTGTTGGTGGGGTTGTTATTGGTGGTGGGGTTGTTATTGGTGGTGGCGTTGTTAGTGGTGGGGTTGTTGTTAGTAGTGCTCTGTTAAGGCTAAATACGCGGGAGCTTTGTCTTTGGCGGTGTGAGTGGGGGAGGGGGCGTAGAGGGGGGGGAAGGTGCTGGGGGGGAGGGGCTCACAGGATATTGCGTCACTGAGGGCGTGATCACCGAGCCCCGCCCCCACTTGCTTCTGCCGATCTTTTTTCTCACATGTGGCGGTAGAGAAGCACCGAGACGACAGAAGCAGCGACTCTCTGGAGGAAGTGAGGAACTGTAGGTGAGTGGTGATGTGAGTGGTGAGGACGTGTGTGTCTGTGTAGTGTACTGGCAGGAGGAGTGGTGGCGTTAGTGGTGTTACTGATAGTGGTGGTGGTGTGTTGTGAGTGAGTCGTGACGATGTGAGTTCATGTCAGAATCAGAATATTTATACTGGAGTCAGATGAGCTATACAGCTCTTTCTCACAGATGTCCAGTGTTGTGGGTGAGTGGTAAAGATGTAACCTCGCGTTGATGTGAGTTTCTTATTAATGATGTGGGTCCGTGTTAATGATGTGGGTTTGTGATTTAAAGCTTTCGTGACTGCAGTAATTCATATTCTTAGTTCTTTCGGTAAAGTCACGTTGAAGGGAAACAATAAAATAATAAAATATATATAAAACAATAAAATTCTCACGACGTTTCGACCATAACACAAACGGTCGTCATCAGGTATGTCTGTTTGCATAAATGTATTTATTTTTAAACGGTGTATTTATTTATTTATAAAAAACGTTAGCACCACGTGCAGCGATTTAGCAGTTTATTTAGAAGGACGAGTCCATCTATGTTCTGAAAAGAGGAGGGGGGAGACGAAAAAAATATTGTATGCCGTCTGAAAGCCACTGTAAGCGTGAACAATCAATTAAGACCTGAAATGGTTTATCAAATCTTTCCAATGATTGCCAAGCCAGAATCCATCTTCTCGGTTGAAATTGTCTCTGTGCTTGTATATGTGGATAGCCTCATGAACGAATTTCTCAAGGTAGCCAGATGGCTTACAAAGAACCTCTGTCTTGGAAAAGTCAATGTCATGTGAGCCTACTGAATTATAACAATGATCTGCCACGGCCGAGGTGTTGGTCCTACCGTGTTTAAGGTCTGCTTTGTGTTCACGAATGCGGTCCGAGACATGGCGTTTGGTTTCTCCAATGTAACTACTACCACAGAGGCAACTTAGTTTGTAGATACCAGGGTATTGTATGTCCGAAATCACATCTTTTACAGACGGAACCAGATCACGGATTTTATGTAATGTGTTGAAACGGACCTGGATCTTGTGTTTATTCAAGATTTTGGAGATCTTTTTTGTGATCCCCGCAATGTAGGGTAAAGTTATGGTTTTGAAAGGCTCCTCAAGAGGGTCCTTCTTCATGGTTTGAGTGATAGCTTTGCGGATTGTATAGTCGGAGTAACCATTAGCCTTAAGAGCTTGGTGTACGTGCTTGAGTTCACTGCCTATGTGTTCCTGGTCGGATATGCATTGGGCTCTATGATACAGAGTCTTGATGAGAGAATTCTTCTGTGATGGATGGTGGTGGGAATCCGGTTTCAGATAAGCATCCGTATGGGTAGCTTTCCTGTAGACAGAGTGGCTCATTGAACCATCAGGTCTCTTTTTAATTAGGACATCCAAAAAAGGTAGCTTGCCATCTTTTTCGACTTCCATGGTAAATCTGATGGCTGGGTGTATGGAATTGATGTGGTCGAAGAATTGGTCTAGAGCAGGCCGGCCATGTTGTCAGATAACAAAAGTGTCATCCACGTACCTCTTCCATAAGGTTGGGCGCAGAGTGGCAGTCTGGATGGCGTCAGTCTCAAATTTCTCAATGAAAATGTTAGCTATAACCGGAGATAGGGGGGAGCCCATTGGGATCCCCTCAGTTTGTTTGTAGAAAGTTCCATTCCAAGTGAAGGGCTATCCACATATACAAGCACAGAGACAATTTCAACCGAGAAGATGGATTCTGGCTTAGCATTGGAAAGATTTGATAAACCATATCAGGTGTTGTGAGTGAGTCGTGATGATGTGAGTTCATGTCAGAATCAGAATATTTATACTGGAGTCAGATGAGCTATACAGCTCTTTCTCACAGATGTCCAGTGTTGTGGGTGAGTGGTAAAGATGTAACCTCGTCTTGATGTGAGTTTCTTATTAATGATGTGGGTCCGTGTTAATGATGTGGGTTTGTGATTTAAAGCTTTCGTGACTGCAGTAATTCATATTCTTAGTTCTTTCGGTAAAGTCACGTTGAAGGGAAACAATAAAATATATATAAAACAATAAAAATTCTCACGACGTTTCGACCATAACACAAACGGTCGTCATCAGGTGTGTCGGTTTGTATAAATTTATTTATTTTTAAACGGTGTATTTATTTATTAAAAACGTTAGCACCACGCGCAGCAATTTGGCAGTTTATTTAGAAGGACGAGTCCGATTTAAAGCTTTCGTGACTGCAATGATTCATCTTCTTTGGTTCTTTCGTTAAAGTCACGTAGAATGAGAATAAAATAGTAAATTTATAAAATAAAATAACACAATAATATTCTCACGACGTTTCGGCCACAACACAAGTGGCCTTCATCAGGTGAAGGGACGAGACTGTCTGGTAGGACAGCACTGGAGTGAAAAAGCCACGTTCAGATCACGACCTTTAAGCTGTGTGAGAGGAAACAAAGCGCCTTGACAAAGGAATTCGCATATAATTTAGCATTGAAATGGCTGAGTGATTAGCTTGTGACTGGTCACAGAAATGGCTTTGTTAAAAGTTAAAGCATACACATCCGCAGAGGCACCCCTTGACAAAGGAATTAGCATAGAATTTAGCATTGAAATAGCTAAGTTAAAGCATACACATCCGCAGAGGCACCCCTTGACAAAGGAATTAGCATAGAATTTAGCATTGAAATAGCTGAGTGATTAGCTTGTAACTGGTCACAGAAATAGCTATGTTAAAGTCAGAGCATACACATTCACCGAGGCACTTAGTACAAATAAAACAGGATAATTTATCCTTGAAATAACTAGGCGAATTTAGCATTGAAATAACTGAGTGATTAGCTAGTGACTGGTCACAGAAATGGCTATGTTGAAGTCAAGGCCTACACATCTGAGCTATTCACAGTACTATATAGTGAACCAATAAAAAACTAAAATATAAATTACCTTAATGTTATCAATAAACTCTATATTCTCCAATCAGATAAGCTACCAACAATAAGTCGTTATATTTCACAATGCTATATGGCGAAAAAATGGGTGGATTCTTACCCTCAACTTTAGCAACACGGATAGCTATGGGCCCCGTTCAGACAGACGAGTTCATCCATGGTCGGAACAGAGGAGGGGGAGAGAGACAGCTGCGAGGCGCTATTATACTCCATGTTGTAAACCATACCATTTACCGTGGTGTGAGAGGTATTAAGAGTCAATGCTGGCGAAAGAGCTGCGGTCTGAAGGTCATCGTAAAATACAATTAATTAAGAACAGAAATGGTTTAAAACATCTTTCCAATGGTTATTAAGCCAGAATCCATCTTCTCGGTTGAAATTGTCTCTGTGCTTGTATATGTGAATGGCCTCATGAACGAATCTCTCATGGTAGCCGGTTGGTTTGCAAAGAACCTCCGTCTTGGAGAATTCAATGTCATGTGAGCCCAATGAATTATAACAGTGATCTGCCACGGCAGAGGAGTTCGTTCTACCGTGTTTCAAGTCTGCTTTATGTTCGCGGATGCGGTCCGAGATATGTCGTTTGGTTTCTCCAATGTAGCTACTACCACAGAGGCACTTTAGTTTGTAAACGCCCAGGTACTGTATGTCTGGAACAGCATCTTTTACAGATGGAACCAGATCACGGATTTTATGTACTGTGTTGAATCGGACCTGGATCTTGTGTTTATTCAGGATTTTGGAGATCTTTTTAGTGACCCCTGCAATGTAGGGTAAGGTGATGGTTTTGAGTGGCTCCACAAGAGGATCCTTCTTCATGACTGGAGTGATGGCTTTGCGGATTGTGTAGTCGGAGTAACCATTAGCCCTGAGAGCCTGGTGTACGTGCTTGAGTTCACTGGTAATGTGTTCCTGGTCGGAAATGCATTGGGCTCTATGGTATAGAGTCTTGATGAGGGAGTTCTTCTGGGATGGATGGTGGTGGGAATCCGGTTTCAAGTAAGCATCTGTATGGGTAGCTTTCCTGTAGACAGAGTGGCTCATTGAACCATCATGTCTCCTTTTAATTAAGACATCCAAAAAGGGTAGTTTGCCATCTTTTTCGACCTCCATGGTAAATCTGATGGCTGGGTGTATGGAATTGATGTGGTCGCGGAATTCGTCTAGAGCAGGCTGGCCATGTGGCCAGATGACAAAGGTGTCATCAACGTACCTCTTCCATAAGGTCGGGCATAGAGTGGCAGTCTGGATGGGGTCAGTTTCAAATTTTTCCATGAATACGTTGGCTACAACCGGAGATAGGGGGGAGCCCATTGGGGTGCCCTCAGTTTGCTTGTAGAAAGTTCCATTCCAGGTGAAGTATGTGTTGGTTGAGCAATGTCTCACCAAGGGGGGTACACCAGTATGCAGTCCTTGATGAACCAGGTCTTCAATGATAGCGATGGTGTCAGGTACCGGGACTTTGGTGAACAAGGACACCACATCAAAACTGACAAGCAGGTCGTCTGGGGACAGGGAAATGCCTTTGATTGTCGATACCAGGTGAGTAGAATCTAATACCGCAGAGGTGTTTTTTCCAGTGAAAGGTCGCAGTATATCAGCAAGAAAACGTGCCAGTTTGTAGGTGGGGGAGATGATAGTAGAGACGATGGGACGAAGGGGTGTATCTTCTTTGTGTATCTTTGGAAGGCCATATAATCTTGGTGGTCAGGCAGCAGAGGGTTTCAACGAGAACTGTTTGATCTCATCAATTAATGCTGTTGAATCAGAGATCATTTTGTTCGTTTTGGTGACCAGGCTGTTGGTGGGATCTCTTTTTATTTTTGTATAGCTGCCATCGTTGAGTAGTTCTCAATTAAAAAAGAGGGATGATATTGTCGTCCTCTCAGCCGACAAGGGCAATGCCACTGTCATCATGGACAAAACAGAATATAACACATTGCCTTACGCGAGACTTTAGTTGTTATTTTTGCCGTGATCTGCTCCATTAACGGATGTAGAAAGTAAAATAACTTGTAGCGTGTTAAACTTCTTTCAACGTAGCCAACTGTGCTAATCGGAGTGTTGGGAGCAAGGGCAACACTAAAACACAAGCGCATGACTAAACAGTTTAACACGCAGGCTGTGCTATAAACTGTTTAACACGCAGGCTTTCGCGAAAAATATTATCCATAATACACGTTTTTTTGGTTAGATCACGTAAAATTGTACCAAAAAAACTGTATTATGTGCTATAAACCTGTATTGTGTGCTATAGACAATTACCTTTATGTTCCTGTTCAGGAAATGACGATACAGTACAGAAAATTATGAGCACGCGGTACACCACCAGTGGCTACCGCGTCTACTACCGCGTGTGCAGGCGGTGCAACTGCACTGGCCCACACGAGCGGGGAGCGGCTGCATTGCCACGCCACGTGGAGGAGAGGGGGACATTGGCAGGCTCCATTTTCTTGTTCCTTGCACCAGGCCCAGAGACCCTCACACAGAGACCCAGACCCTCACACAGAGACCCAGAGACTCGCACAAAGACCCAGAAGAGACCCTTACAGATAGCCAGCGACTCGCACACAGAGTCACAAGAGACCGACAGACGCTGGACACGAGAGGCCCAGAGACCAATGCGGCAGCGACTCCGTGAGCAGGGATGGCGCGTGACCGCGCTTTCGGTGACACCACGTGGTGATGACACCACGTGCCGAGTGCGCGCGCCGAGTCACGTGGAGGCGGGCGGCCATCTTACCTGGGGACAGTGCTGTACTGTAACAGCGGGGGAGCGGTGGTGCAGCGGTTAGCGCGGTGCTGTGTGTAAACATCGCCACTATGGAGAAAAAGGCGGCCGGGCGTGGTGCTGGCTGCCCACCCCCTCGTGTGCCATGCATAGCTGCTCGCTAACAGCACTTGCCCCAAAAGTCTGTTCAGGATATACGGGGGATCTTTGTTTCAGTCTGTGTGTGTGTCTGTGTGAGTGTGTGAGTGAGTGTGTGAGCGGCAATATCTTTTTATCGGTTGCGTAACGCTGTGTGGAAGCTACCTGGTCTGTCACTTCGCATTAAGCTTCGGGTCTTCTCGGCCACGGTCATTCCCTTCCTTCTCTACACTTGCGAAACGTGGACCCCCCTAATGGAGCATCTTCGCAGGTTGGAAACATTTAAGCTGGCCTGCCTACGATCCATCCTGGGTTTAACCAGGCTGGATTGTGTGAGGAGCTCATAAATCCTCAAAAGAGCTGGGCAAGGTCCCATCGGTGAGCTCCTCTGGCAGGCAAGGCTGTGTTGGCTGGGTCATGTAGCCCGCATGCCCAGCCACCGCATGCCGAAACAGCTTTTGTTCGGTCGGATCGAGGGGGCTAAACGGGCGCGGCATGGGCTAGAGAAGAGATGGAGTGATGTGGTACAGGAGGACGTGGAGCTGAGTGGACTTGCCGATGACTGGTACCAGCGCTGTCAAGATCGGCCTCTGTGGAGGAGGCTCGTGAAGAACGCTACTGGGCAGTTGGAGGCAGTCGCCCTCCAACAACGGAGGGCGGAGGAGTGACGCTCACAACAACGAGCGGAGCGCCGGGTGACTAAGGCACAGCAGGTTGGCACAGTAGGGGGCACAGGTGGTGCATCAGCCAGTCATCTCAGTCGACCCGTGGCACCTGGGTCTGCCCCGTGACCTCCTGCCAGCGGGCGTTCGACACTTCACGTGGCCTCAAGGTGCACATGGCCTGGCACAAGCGTCGTGGTGACGTCGCCGCCCTACTTAGTGGCGAATGGCGGTTGTTGTTGAGTGAGTCTGTGAGTGAGTCTGTGTGTGTGAGTGTGTAAGTCTATGTGTGTGTGCGTGCACGTGTGCGTGCACATGTGGATCGCCACACAAATTTGGTGAAACTCCTACCCGTGGTCGCTGAGGTCGCCATCTCCTGGCCTAGCCAGGGTCTGGGCAGCGCAGCAAGCGGAGACATTTCCAGCTCTCGGAGATTGAATGTTTCCCCCTCACACGCGTTGGTTCTCTCCCCTCACATGTATACTCGCTCTTGAATGGAGCTGGGCAAACATATGTCATGCAGTGGGGCCCATTGCCTGAAACATCGCCCATGATATATTTTCCTCTTAAGGCAGCCGTTGTATTAACGAATGAGTTCAGTGATTTGTGTTATTTGTGCACCACTGCCAACGCGGTATCGACAAATAATCCCAATGTAGGACCACAGAGCTTGGGGATATTGTTGGTCGCGCCGGTTTCTGGCTGGCTGCAACACCAATGCACAAAATACAGCACTAACATAGAATATGTATGTATGTTGAACTTCTATCGCACCGTACGTAGCCAACCGCGCTAATCGAAGGTGCTGGGGAAGGACAACAAACTAAGCACAAAAAGCGGTTCTAAGAAAATGAGTTGTCAAAGACATTTAAAAGTGCAGAGCTCCAATGGCTTCCAAATATCGGAAGGAAGAGCGGTCCAGATGGCCGCAGAAGCGCATCTAAAAGCGGCGCGATGCGGTGACCGCACCCCAGAGCCCCCCCCAACGCCCCTTGGACCCCCTCCGCGAAGACAGCACAGAGTGCCGCTGCTCCCTTGTGACCAGGTCGCGTCTGAAAAAGAGCTACATGGACCAGTGGGCCTTACTTGGTAAATAAAAATAGTTTAGTTCGGGCCACCTCCCGCAACACGACGCTTGTGAGCATGGGGACACCGCGTGCTCCCCTCCAGATCGCATCTCCAGCTCACATCAGCTTATACCTCGACCTTACACCTTGAGCTCACGCCTTAAGCTCGAACTTTCAGTTCACACCTCTGCCTCACCACCTTCTGTTGAGCTCCACCAAGCATGCTCGTCTCAGGTTATTTCATCACGAATACAGTAGCCGCATTGTACAAAGACTCCACCGCCACTCAGGGACATCACCATTCACGGACATCTCCGCCACTCACAGCAGGGGCAACGGACACCACTGGTGACATTTCACATATGTGATTGAGATGCTCAGCAGTGGTTTCAGGTGCATTTTGATGACTCCATGAGAACCGTTCTTGATCTGCTGAAGTAGGAGCAATAATCCTCGTGCCACTTTTTTAGTTCGTCCCAGAGCACCCTACACCGACTGGGTCGTGGCAGTGACAGCAGCAGCAGCAGTGACATCGTGGCGCGTCACTGACACGGCTAAACACACATGAGCGGAGACGCAGTGGCGGCGGCAGGCAAAGCACATCCCTCACATGAACACTAAATCAAGCTACACTCTAGCCCACAGATGTGTCAGTCAAAGACAAAGATCCTCCGTAAAGACTTAAGACTGTTGTGGCAAGCGCTGTTAGCGAGCGCCTTATGAAGGCTGACATGGCATGTGAGGTAGCCTAAGCTAAATGAGCACCAGGCACTAATTTGAGACTGAGTCGACCTAGGGGAGGCCTAGTAACGATTTAGATAATCATCACTGGTGTTGGCCATGAGTGGAAATTGAACTCGGGTCGCCGGGTTCGTAGCGCAGCACGCTAACCTTTACACTTCTGCTCACCACAGATCTGTCAGTCACAAGCATACACATTGGAAGCAATCAACATCGGGCATATAAATGGTTCTGTTTAGACAACTTCACCAGTCCATCCAACTGCTGGTGGTAAAGGTAGGTTCACACCTTCTGTTAGCCGAAAATATCACTCGTGTCCTTGAGCATGTGATTGAGTCACCAAGGTGAATGTAGGCAAGGCGAGGCAATCATCTAGAAATGACTGACAAAGGATCTACATTAACCAGCTTTTCGAACAATATTATGACTTCACTTAATACAAAACAATATTCTTAGTAACTATTATTCTTAAAAAATAACAATAACTTATTTTAATGGATGACGCGTAAACAAAGGAGGGAACATGGAAAGGGTGCAGCGATGTTGGAATGTTATTTATTTTGTATTATTTCTTATTTGGGGTGGTGGTGGTGTTGGTAGAGGTAAAGGTGTTTATAGAGTTGGCAATTGTAGGATAGGTAGCGTTGATAGGGCTGTTGTTGGAAAGAGTGATGGTGTCGGTTGGGGTGGTCGTGTTGGTAGGAGTCATTGTGTTGGTAGGATTGGTGTTGGTAGGGTTGGTGTTGGTAGGGGGAGTGGTGTTGGTAGGAATAATGGTGTTGGTATGGTTGGTGTTGGTAGGGTTGGCGTTGGTAGGGTTGGTTTTGGTAGGAGTGGTGGTGTTCGTCGGAGTAGTTGCGTTTGGTAAGGGTAGCGGTGTTGGGAGGTGTGGTGGTGTTGGTAGGTGTGCGGATTCTAAAGGTGGTGGAGTTGGTAGGAGTGGTGGAGCAGGCATTGATCCGGGCCATGAAGAGTGGTCTCTTTGCCCTCATGATCACGAGGCGGGACTCACGCTCAGCTGGGGTGATGATGTGGGAAGGAGTGGTGGTGAGGGTAGAGGAAGTGATGGTGGTCAGGGTTGGGTTAGTAGAGGAGGTAGTGTTAGTAGGTGTGTGGTTGGTAGAGGTGGTGGAGTTGGTAGGAGTGGTGGAGCAGGCATTCATCCAGCCATGAAGAGTGATCTCTTTTCCCTCATGATCATGAGGCTGGACACATGCTCAGCTGGGGTGATGTGGGTAGGGGTGGTAGTGAGGGTAGAGGAGGTAATGTTGGTAAACGTGGGATTGGTCAAAGTGGCGGAGTTGGTAGGAGCGGTGGAGTTGGTGATTGAGCTGGTAGGGGTAATTGAGCTTATTTTAGTGCGGCAGGCATTGATGCGGGCCATTATCATGAGGTGACACCACTCACACTCAGCTGGGATGATGGTGTTGGTCCGGGTGGTAGTGAAGGTGGAGAAAATGCTGTTGGTAGGGTTTGTAGGGGTGGAAGGGGTGGTGGTGTTAGTCAGGATAGTATTGGTAGAGGTGTTGGTATTTAAAAGTGTGATGGTGTTAGTTTTTCGGGGTGGGGTTTGTCATGGTGGTGTTGGTAGGAATGGTGGTGTTGGTAGGAGTGGTGGTGTTGGTAGGAGTGGTGCTGTTGGTGGGTGCGCTGGTAAGTGTTGGTGAGCTATTCATCATGGAGCAGCCATCCAGTTGAGTCTTTAGGGATCTATGGGTCCTCTTGATTTTCATGGGGTGGCACTTGCTCCGAGCCAATTTACACATGGATCCTCTCATGTAGCGGCTTCGGTAAACTCGTCTGCGCTGCGATGACTTCTGTTTAAAACCGGAAACAAAATCATTATGAGAGGCAAGAGATTGCAGTCTCCTTCTTCCCCTGTTGGTCACTCCACTCAAATATGTTTTTTTCACTTGCCATCTGCCACACCACCACCATTGATTGAGCACGAGTGTTGTACCTGCCTTTCAGTGGCAAATATCGGACAACTATTTGTAATCCACCAACATGAACAATGTGTGCTTGTAATAAATGTGTGCGACTTTGTCGAGGATGTGAGTGTGATTTTTTATTGTTTGTTGTTATAACGTTCTAACCTGCCTCTCCTGTACATCTGTGAAAAATAGCTTAATAGCTCATCGGATTCTTCCAGTATAAATATTCTGATTCTGATTTGTGTCATCTATGCATGTGAGATTATGACATTTGCCTGAGTGATCTATATCCATGATGCCTCTCTGGGTGTGGTGTCTCTGTTGTGGTGTCCTGCTGATGTTCTATGTTACAGTGACGCCAGCATACTCTCTCTCTTATTAGTGGATTCTTCAGCCAGACTCTTAGGCTGGTAATGGTGATCCCCGCGCTCTCCACGTCGTAAGTGATGGCCACCGGCCCACTGTGCAGCATCTTTATCAAGGTCGTCCACCTTGAGGGAGACGGGTATTCTCCATCTTGGGGAACCGTCATCTGTGGTGCCGCCGCAGCGGAGCCGCTCCAGCGGAGCCGTGCCCACCGCCGCGACGCCGTCACCGATGCCTCGGATTTCCCGCCACTCTCCCGGGGCTGGTGCCTTCTCAGACGTCCGCGTTTTGCCCACTGCACAGTCGTGAGGCCGCCGCAGCAGAGCCGCTCTGCCGAGGCCGTGCCCACCGCCGTGAAGCCGCCACCGGGGGATGCCGACGCCAACGCGGTGCACCCTCGCCACCCCCCCTCCCCCCGCACGAACGCACACACGCCCCACGTAGAGCCAGGAGGGGAGGTCACCCGGCCGATAGGTTTTTTTTCCAGAAGTCCCTAATGGGATCGATCTTCATGGTTTCCTGCGGCCGGGAAATTGGGCGATCTTCCCCCTGTAGCTGACATGCACTGCGGCGCCGGGACCTAATATTAAAGTTGCATGGTCACGGCAAGGGCCATCGAGCCACCGCGAGTGGAACCACACACACACAAGCACGGGTCAGTGGACTGGTAGCGGGAGAACAGAGAGCGGATGTCGGAGAGATCACTGCGGCGACATCACCCGAGTTGGGATCCGGGTATCGAAGGGTGGGAAAATCCGAGCCCCTGATTGGACGGGAGGCCAAGGGAGCGAAACGGCGAAATTCCTTTGTTGTAGGTGGGATAAAGGGAGGGGGATTCAGGTAGCAAGGCAGTTCTTCAAGATCATCGCGGTCCACGCAGGAGGGGAGTTAGCCGTTCGAGACGTCCGCGTGATGCACTTCAGCGCAGCCAGGCTCAACCCTCTACTGATCGCTTTTCTACAGCTTCCAGCGCAGCAGAGTGGAAGTACACGTGAGTAAGAGAGAGAGGTAAGTTTGGGCAATTTGATCGAGGGTAGAAAGCAGAGCGATAGGCAGAGGAAATACAGTCTAGGATCTCAAGGGGAATAGGCTGACATCCACTGACCCACACAATTACGCGTAGCTTAACGGGTTGCTTGCGGTAAATAAAATAACTGGTAGGGGAATAAACTGTTTCTTGTGCTCCTTTGGAGGGTGAAGAGGAGGGTGGAGAGTGTTTTGTGTTCGCACGCACACGCGGCTGTTTGCGGCGAATAAAGGAGTAGAGCGTGCTTGGTGTCCGAACCTGTACGATCGTTTACAGTATTGTTCAGCACGCGCGTGCCTACACGACTATTTTTGGTGGTGCCCAGCGCTCGCGTACCTGCGCAATCGCCTACAGTAGCGGTTTGCGCTCACGTGCATGCGCGGTTTACAACGAGGTTGAGCTTTCATTTGTGACCAGGTTCCATCTGAAAAATAAGTTAGTACCTCAGTGGGCTTTGACTGGTATGATGGGGGTGTTCTTGATTTGAAGCTTTCGTGACTGCAGGAATCCATACTCTTTGGTTCTTTCGGCAAAGTCACGTAGGTATAAAATCAAATAAATCAGTCTGCCTCAGCAGCAGACCATGCTTTCCCCACCCGATGATGGACGCTTGTGTTGCACCCGAAACATCGTGATTTACTTTATTTTATACCTACGTGACTTTACCGAAAGAACCAAAGAGTATGATGGGGCTGGTTTAGTTTTATTTGTTTGTGTTTGGGTGATTTGTTAACCTTTCTTGTACTTTGCACTATTACATGTTTTTGTAGTATTTGTTGTTGTAACGTTCTTACCAGCCCCTACCGGACATCTGTGAAAAAGAGCTTTATAGCTCATCGGATTCCTCAACCATTAAAAAATATTATTGTTCTGACTCTACTGGCTAGGGGACATTGTTCTGTCCGCACCAGCGCAACTCACCAACGCCGCACAAGGAGTCCAGCACATGTCCCAAATGCCACGCTGCCAGTAACAAAAAACACCCTTAAAGTT
Source organism: Petromyzon marinus (assembly GCF_048934315.1). Taxonomy (NCBI): domain Eukaryota; kingdom Metazoa; phylum Chordata; class Hyperoartia; order Petromyzontiformes; family Petromyzontidae; genus Petromyzon; species Petromyzon marinus. The sequence goes on along the minus strand of NW_027423298.1, from coordinate 51,619 downwards.
GCAGTGGATAATTTTTAAGTATACTTAATTGAGCAAGGTGTTTGCTTGTTCCAAATGACATATGCGACTTTGTCTAGGATGTGTGCGTGGATGTGATATATACTTGTGTGTGTGGTGTATGCGAGTGAGATTCTTATATCTGCGCGAGTGATCTGTACGCGTGATGCATCTCTGCGTGTGGTGTCTCTGCATGTGGTGTATGTCACGGTGCCACGCTGATGGCCTGTGTGAGCGTGAAGTCGGCACTCACCACTGCATTCTTCAGCCGCCACTCCGAGGCTGAGGAGGGTGATCCCCGCGCTCGCCACCTCGTAGGCGATGGCCACCGGCCCGCTGTGCAGCATCTCCATGAAGGTCGTCCACCCTGAAGGAGCTGGGTCGTCGTCTTCTCCTCCTCCTTGGGGAACCTCCATGCCATGGCTGGGAGAGGAAGCGACTCGAGGCACCCTCTCGGCTTCGTGACCTGTGAGGCGGTTGCTGATGTGGACGGCCACGGTCGCTTTGGTGAGAGGTAGAGGCTGTCCGGCCTGTGGCGGTTGGACCTCCCAGGCTCCCCTCGGCTTAACCAGCTAGTTAGGGGAGAAATTCTTCTCCTCCGTGGGCACAGACGCGAGGAACGCGGAGCTCGCCACGAGCAGCGTCACGAGGGTGCGTGAAGTACTGCGCAGCCCGTGAGCCTCCATGGTGACTGCTACAAGAGAGGCTCCAGGAGGCTTCGTGCAGAGAGGCGCTCCTCAGCAGGCAGCTTGCAGCGTGGCTCTAGCGGCAGACTGGGTGGAAGCGGGTGTGACGTCACGGCCCGAGGGCGGATGTGTGTTGTGTCTCATCTGTGTGTGTCTGTATGTCTGTGTGTGTGTCTGAGTGTTTGTGTGTATGTCTGTGTATCTGTGTGTGTATCTGTGTGTTTGTGTGTGTCTGTGTGTGTGTGCGGTAGTGTAGTGATTAGCGCGCTGTGCTATGAACCTAGCGACCCGGGGTTCGATTCCTGCTCACGGCCACCAACACTGGTGTCGTGTGCCGTGCCGGTCTTCGTAGGTGCTGCTCGTTATGGCTACAAGGGGAGGCCCAGGAGTGGTTGAGGTAATCGTCAGCAGTGTTGGTGGCCGTGAGCGGGAGTCGAACTTGGAGGGCAGCGTGGCATTCACTGCAACAACACCGCCCGCGCTCCGACTGGTACACGGTCCGAACAGTGCAGAGTGCACATAATTCGCGGCGTCTCTCGCACGGTCCGGGTCTCTGTGTGGAGAGCGGGAGACGAAGGCGAGGATCACACAGGGTAGAGGGTGCACGTCGGCACTGCTTCCCACGTCACAACACGAGTCACGTCACATCACAGACTCATCCTCACCGTGAACCAACATCATCAACACAAACCCACATCTTCTTAGTTCTTTCGGTAAAGTCACGTTGAAGGGAAACAATGAAATAATAAAATATATATAAAACAATAAAAATTTTCACGACGTTTCGACCATAACACAAACGGTCGTCATCAGGTGTGTCGGTTTGCATGAATTTATTTATTTTCAAACGGTGTATTTATTTATTTATAAAAAAAACGTTAGCGCCACGTGCAGCGATTTGGCAGTTTATTTAGAAGAACTAGTCCATCTATGTTCTGAAAAGAGGAGGGGGGAGACGACAAATTTTAATGTATGCTGTCTGAAAGCCACTTTAAGCGTGAACAATCAATTAAGACCTGAAATGGTTTATCAAATCTTTCCAATGCTAAGCCAGAATCCATCTTCTCGGGTGAAATTGTCCCTGTGCTTGTATATGTGGATAGCCCTTCACTTGGAATGGAACTTTCTACAAACAAACTGAGGGCACCCCAATGGGCTCCCCCCTATCTCCGGTTATAGCTAACATTTTCATGGAGAAATTTGAGACTGACGCCATCCAGACTGCCACTGCGCCCAACCTTATGGAAGAGGTACGCGGACGACACTTTTGTCATCTGACCACATGGCCGGCCTGCTCTAGACCAATTCTTCGACCACATCAATTCCATACACCCAGCCATCAGATTTACCATGGAAGTCGAAAAAGATGGCAAGCTACCTTTTTTGGATGTCCTAATTAAAAAGAGACCTGATGGTTCAATGAGCCACTCTGTCTACAGGAAAGCTACCCATACGGATGCTTATCTGAAACCGGATTCCCATCACCATCCATCACAGAAGAATTCTCTCATCAAGACTCTGTATCATAGAGCCCAATGCATATCCGACCAGGAACACATAGGCAGTGAACTCAAGCACGTACACCAAGCTCTTAAGGCTAATGGTTACTCCGACTATACAATCCGCAAAGCTATCACTCAAACCATGAAGAAGTACCCTCTTGAGGAGCCTTTCAAAACCATCACTTTACCCTACATTGCGGGGATCACAAAAAAGATCTCCAAAATCTTGAATAAACACAAGATCCAGGTCCGTTTCAACACATTACATAAAATCCGTGATCTGGTTCCGTCTGTAAAATATGTGATTCCGGGCATACAATACCCTGGTATCTACAAACTAAGTTGCCTCTGTGGTAGTAGTTACATTGGAGAAACCAAACGCCATGTCTCGGACCGCATTCGTGAACACAAAGGAGACCTTAAACACGGTAGGACCAACACCTCGGCCGTGGCAGATTATTGTTATAATTCAGTAGGCTCACATGACATTGACTTTTCCAAGACAGAGGTTCTTTGTAAGCCATCTGGCTACCATGAGAAATTCGTTCATGAGGCTATCCACATATACAAGCACAGAGACAATTTCAACCGAGAATATGGATTCTGGCTTAGCAATCATTGGAAAGATTTGATAAACCATTTCAGGTTTAAATTGATTGTTCACGCTTACAGTGGCTTTCAGACGGCATACAATGATTGTTTCGTCTCCCCCCTCCTCTTTTCAGAACATAGATGGACTCGTACTTTTAAATAAACTGCTAAATCGCTGCGCGTGGTGCTAACGTTTTTTATAAATAAATAAATACACCGTTTAAAAATAAATACATTTATGCAAACAGACACACCTGATGACGACCGTTTGTGTTATGGTCGAAACGTCGTGAGAATTTTATTGTTATATATATTTTATTATTTTATTGTTTCCCTTCAACGTGACTTTACCGAAAGAACTAAGAATATGAATTACTGCAGTCACGAAAGCTTTAAATCACAAACCCACATCATTAACACGGACCCACATCATTAATAAGAAACTCACATCAACGCGAGGTTACATCTTTACCACTCACCCACAACACTGGACATCTGTGAGAAAGAGCTGTATAGCTCATCTGACTCCAGTATAAATATTCTGATTCTGACATGAACTCACATCGTCACGACTCACTCACAACATACCACCACCACTATCAGTAACACCACTAACGCCACCACTCCTCCTGCCAGTACACTACACAGACACACACGTCCTCACCACTCACATCACCACTCACCTACAGTTCCTCACTTCCTCCAGAGAGTCGCTGCTTCTGTCGTCTCGGTGCTTCTCTACCGCCACATGTGAGAAAAAAGATCGGCAGAAACAAGTGGGGGCGGGGCTCGGTGATCACGCCCTCAGTGACGCAATATCCTGTGAGCCCCTCCCCCCCAGCACCTTCCCCCCCCTCTACGCCCCCTCCCCCACTCACACCGCCAAAGACAAAGCTCCCGCGTATTTAGCCTTAACAGAGCACTCCTAACAACAACCCCACCACTAACAACGCCACCACCAATAACAACCCCACCACCAATAACAACCCCACCACCAATAACAACCCCACTACCACTAACAACCCCACCACCACGAACACCACCACCACTACTACCACACCACCACTAATACACAGTTCTGATCCACACCTCAGCTGCTCCCCACACGCGATGCTTCTGCTGCTCTCTCTACTTCCGCTTCCGCCGGTGAACGTGGCGCCAACTTCTGAAGCGGTTCGCTGCCTGGGCCTCCTCTGGGTCGACTCAGCCTGAAGGTGAGAACCTCGCATGATGTGGACACCTCAGCAGTGGTGGAGGAGAGACAAAGGCGGCCCACAGCCGTAGGCTTCTAAACAGCTGCTGGGCTCACGGCATCGGTTCAAGCAGAGCCCGGCTCTGCTGCTGAGGCACTGAAGGTGGAAAGCGGTCCAGAGTGGCGCTCGAGTTGAGCCATTGCTGCTGATGAGAGGCTGATGGGATCAGTCAAATATACTTTTTTATCTTTGCAAGGAAGGGTTTATTGTGAAGGAGGCGAATCGCGTGCTGGCGGAGGAGGCCTCCACTAGACGCCGCTAATTAGGGTATTTGGTCTACTCTTCCACGCTGATCTCCACGTTTTGGAGCAAGGTGGGCGTACCCACACTTTACCCCACCACATGCGGGTCGTTAGCTCACTGGACTTGCACTGCAGAGGTGCAGGTTCGATTCCATCGCCCACACACCCACCCACTCACTTGCCCACTCACCAACTCACCCACTAACCCATCTATTCACCCACCCACAGGGACATGTGGAGACACGGAGACACATGGACACACGGATACATAGAGCCTTGATAAAGTGGTTGTGTAGGTGGTGTTAGAGTATCAGCATCAATGTGGTTGTTGTGGTTATGTTGCTTGTTATGGTTGTGGTGGTTGAGGTGATGTTGGTTGTGGTGGTTTTGAATGTGGTGGCAGTGGTTATAGTTGTGGTTGTATCGCTGGTTGTAGTGGTGGTTCAGGTTTTAGTTGTGGTGTAGGTGGTTATGTTGGTTGTTATGGTGCTTTTGGTTGTGGTAATAATTGCGGTTGTGGGGGGTATATTTTTTGTGGCTATAGTTGTGTACGTGGAGGTTGGGGTTTTCATGGTTATAGTTACAGTTGTGGTTATGTTATTGTTGTTGTTATACTTGGGGTTGTGGTTATAATTGTGATTGTGGTACAAGTTGTGATGGTTATGTTATATTTTTGTGGTTATAGTTGTGGTGAAGGTGGTTATGTTGTCTTTCATGGTTGTTGTATGTGTAGGGAGCAGTAGAGTAGCGGTTGAACGCCACGCCACGGACCCGAGAAAGTTCGATTCCCGCTCACGGCCAACACCAGTGACGATCATTTGAACCAGTCCAGGGCTTCCCCTACGTCGACTCTGCCTGAAATGAGTACCTGTTGTGGTGTGTAATAAACATCGCCACTCGGGAGACAAAGACGGTCGGGTGTAGTGCTGGCCACCCACCTGCTTGTGTTCCACACTGCGGGTCTCCATAGGTACTCGCTAACAGAACTTGCCCCAACAGTCTGTTATAGGCTATAGAATAAATATTTGTCTTTTGTTGTTGTATGTGTGTTGAACTTCTTTCGCACCATATGTTGCCACCTGTGATAACCGGAAATGCGGTTATAGTTGTAGTGGTTATATCATGGTTGTGGTTTTAGTTGTGTCTGGTTTTAGTGCTTAGAGTTGTGGTTATAGATATGGCTATAATTGTGGTTATTGTTGTGGGTGTGGTTATAATTGTAGTTGGTTTTGGTTATAGTTGTGGTTATAGTGGTTATGGTTGTTGGGTATGGTTGTGGCTGTGGTTACATTTGTGGTTACATTTGTGGTTGAATTTGTAGTTCTAGTTGTGGTTGTTGGTTTGTGGTGGTGAGGCTGGTGCAGGTGGTGGGTTGGAGGCCACGTTCCCTGCCCAGGCGGTTCCAACAGCGATGGCTCCCTGTGCTATGTGGGTCACATGAACTTGTCCACCAGCATGCCTTGAAGTCATCATTATAGGAGCCCTCGCCTCCTCTACGCACTCTCCTCCTATCTCTCCCCTCTCACCTCCACGCACTCTCCTCCTACCTCTCACCTCCTCCGCGTGTCTCCTCCTTTCTTTTTTTCCCAGGGTCTCCCTCCTCTCTCTCCCCGTGTCTCCTTCCTCTATGTCGCCGTGTCTCTCTCCTCTCCCTCCCCGCGTTTCCCTCCTATCTTTCTCCGTGTCTCTTCTCTCTCCCCGCTTTTCCCTCTCCAACCTCCTCCTGTCTCCCTCCTCTCTCTCCCCGTGTCTCCTTTCTCTCCCCGTGTCTCACTCTTCTATCTCCCCCTGTCTCCCTCTTGCTTCCCGTGTCTCACTCACTCAGCCACCCACTCAGCCACTCACTCAACCACTCACGTACTCAAGCTTTCAATCAACAACTCACTCACCCAGCCACTCACTCAGCTGCTTAGTCACTCTGCTACCCACTCACTCAACCACTCACTCATTCAGCCTCTCACTCAGCCACTCACTAACTCAGCCACTCACTCCCTCAACCACTCAATCACTCAGCCACTCTCTCATTCAATCACTCACCTAGCCACCTGCTTATTTGTTTATTTTACCAGGTAAGGCCCATAAGATATATCTCTTTTTCAGACGTAACCTGGCCACATATGATTGCCCAATTAAGTGGCATTTTATGTGTCAATTTATATCAGCAACTATAAATGTGGAGTGACAAACAGGAGCGGGGCAAAAATTCACAACGAAGGGGAGAGTGAGAGAAACATGCGAACTCCAAATATACAACAGGCATCAGGGTCAGGATTGTTGTATATATTGTCTTGAAAAATAATAAAAATGAAATGAAAAATGCAAAAGGTGTAATTTTACAAAATTAGGTAATTATGTCAATTTATGCAATTACGCTAATTAGACTCGGCTTTGTTGTCTAGGGGTATTACCAATCGTGATAGTTGTCAGTGATGTGTGGGTTCTGGGTCCATATTTGTCGTGTCACTGGGGTTTATAATAGGCTGGTAGGGTGGGTTCATAATGGCCAGGTAGGGTGGGGTTATAATGGCCAGTGAGAGTGGGGTTATAATGGCCAGGTAGGGTGGGGTAAAATGGCCTTGTCAGGGGTCCACCTCCTCCACCACCAGTTCCACCTCAACCTCCTCCACCTCCCACCTCCTCGCAGGAACCCAGACTCAACAGGTGCCATGGGTTGCCACGCTACGTGCAGGAGGAGGAGCTCATCACTTGAATGTGACGAGCAGTGAGCTTATCACTTGAATGTGAGATGCAGTGCGCTCATCACTTGAGTGTGACATGCAGTGAGCTCATCACTTGAATCTGACATGCAGGGAGCTCATCACATGAATGAATGGGACATGCAGTGAGCTCATCACTTGAATGTGACACGCAATGAGCTCAACACTTGAATGTAACATGTAGTGCACTGACCACTTGAATGTGACATGCAGTGCGCTCATCATTTGAATGTGACATGCAGTGAGTTCGCCACTTGAATGTGACATGCAGTGAGCTCACCACTTGAATGTGACTTGCAGTGAGCTCAACACTTGAATGTGACATGTAGTGCACTGACCACTTGAACGTCATGCAGTGCGCTCATCACTTGAATGTGACATGCAGGGAGCTCATCACATGAATGAATGGGACATGCAGTGAGCTCATCACTTGAATGTGACATGCAGTGAGCTCAACACTTGAATGTGACATGCAGTGAGCTCATCACTTGAAAGTGACATGCAATGAGCTCACCACTTGAAAGTGACATGCAGTGCGCTCATCACTTGAATGTGACATGCAGTGAGCTCGCCACTTGAATGTGACATGCAGTGAGCTCGCCACTTTAATGATATGCAGTGTGCTCGTTACGTGAATAAGACATGCAGTGAGCTCGCCACTTGAATGTGTTATGCAGTGAGCTCATCACTTGGACGGGACATGCAGTGTACTCATCACTTGAAAGTGACATGAATTGAGCTCATCACTTGAACATGACATGCCATTTTCTACATCACACGACTATACTGACTAAATATGATGGGTATAGTCGTGTGATGTAGAAAAAAGTTTAGTTGGAGGCATATATTTTTTGTGACGTAAAATTGTAATGTATAATGACTTTTTGTTAGTAGTAGGGTAGTTGCAGTTGCTTAGCGTCAATATACTAAATTCCTCTGCTGATATGTAACCTCAGCTTATTGGAGAGTATATTGAGTATATTGATTATATTGATGTAGTTTATATTTTAGTTTTTTATCAGTTTACTACACGGTAGTCATTATATAGTGTAGTGTATACCCAGTTACTTAATGTTAACAGCTCAGATTATTGGAGAGTATATTGAGTACATTGATTATATTGATGTAGTTTATATTTATTTTTTTCACATCGGTTTATTGCATGGTAGTAGGGTATGTATAGTTCTTCTTCTTTGGTTCTTTCGGTAAAGTCACGTAGAATGAGAATAAAATAATAAATTGATAAAATAAAATAACACAATAATATTCTCACGACGTTTCGGCCACAACACAAGCGGCCTTCATCAGGTGAAGGGAGCGAGACTGTCTGGTAGGACAGCGCTGGAGTGAGAGAGCCACGTTCAGATCACGGCTTTTAAGCTGTGTGAGAGGAACAAAGAGCCTTGACGAAGGAATTAGCATAAAATTTAGCATTGAAAAGGCTGAATGATTAGCTTGTGACTGGTCACAGAAATAGCTATGTTAAAAGTTAAAGCATACACCTCCGCAGAGGCACCCATTGTTAAAAGGAATTAGCATAGAATTTAGCATTGAAATAGCTAAATTAAGGCATTCGCTTGTAGCTGCTACAGAAATAGTTACGTTGAAGTCAGAGTATACACATTCACCGAGGCACTTAGTACAAATCAAAACAGGAGAATTTAGCATTGAAATAACTAGGCGAATTTAGCATTGAGCTATTCACAGTACTATATAGTGAACCAATAAAAACTAAAATATAAATTACCTTCATGTTATCAATAAACTCTATATTCTCCAATCAGCTAAGCTACCAACCATAAGTCGTTATATATCACAATGCTATATGGCGAAAAAATGGGTGGATTCTTACCCTCAAATTTCCGTACCACGGATAGCTACGGGCCCCGTTCAGACGGACGAGTTCGTCCATGGTCAGAACAGAGGAGGGGGAGAGAGACAGCTGCGAAGCCCTAGTATACTCCATGTTGTAAACCATACCATTAACCGTGATGTGAGAGGTATTAAGAGGCAATGCTGGCGAAAGAGCTGCGGTCTGAAGGTCATCGTAAAATTACAATTAATTAAGAACAGAAATGATTTAACACATCTTTCCAGTGGTTACTAAGCCTGAATCCATCTTCTCGGTTGAAATTGTCTTTGTGCTTGTATATGTGAATGGCCTCATGAACGAATCTCTCATGGTAGCCAGTTGGTTTGCAAAGAACCTCCGTCTTGGAGAAGTCAATGTCATGTGAGCCCACTGAATTGTAACAGTGATCTGCCACGGCAGAGGAGTTCGTCTTACCGTGTTTCAAGTCTGCTTTATGTTCGCGGATGCGGTCCGAGATATGTCTTTTGGTTTCTCCAATGTAGCTACTACCACAGAGGCACTTTAGTTTGTAAACGCCCGGGTACTGTATGTCTGGAAGAGCATCTTTTACAGATGGAACTAAATCACGGATTTTGTGTACTGTGTTGAATCGGACCTGGATCTTGTGTTTATTCAGGATTTTGGAGATCTTTTTAGTGACCCCTGCAATGTAGGGTAAGGTGATGGTTTTGAGTGGCTCCACAAGAGGATCCTTCTTCATGACTGGAGTGATGGCTTTGCGGATTGTGTAGTCGGAGTAGCCATTAGCCCTGAGAGCCTGGTGTACGTGCTTGAGTTCACTGGTAATGTGTTCCTGGTCGGAAATGCATTGGGCTCTATGGTATAGAGTCTTGATGAGGCAGTTCTTCTGGGATGGATGGTGGTGGGAATCCGGTTTCAAGTAAGCATCTGTATGGGTAGCTTTCCTGTAGACAGAGTGGCTCATTGAACCATCATGTCTCCTTTTAATTAAGACATCCAGAAAGGGTAGTTTGCCATCTTTTTCAACCTCCATGGTAAATCTGATGGCTGGGTGTATTGAATTGATGTGGTCGCGGAATTGGTCTAGAGCAGGCTGGCCATGTGGCCAGATGACAAAGGTGTCATCAACGTACCTCTTCCATAAGGTCGGGCGTAGAGTGGCAGTCTGGATGGCGTCAGTTTCAAATTTTTCCATGAATACGTTGGCTACAACCGGAGATAGGGGGGAGCCCATTGGGGTGCCCTCAGTTTGTTTGTAGAAAGTTCCATTCCAGGTGAAGTATGTGTTGGTTAAGCAATGTCTCACCAGGGGGGGTACATCAGTATGCAGTCCTTGATGAACCAGGTCTTCAATGATAGCGATGGTGTCAGGTACCGGGACTTTGGTGAACAAGGACACCACATCAAAACTGACAAGCAGGTCGTTTGGGGACAGGGAAATGTCTTTGATTGTCGATACCAGGTGAGTAGAATTTAGTACCGCAGAGGTGGTTTTTCCAGTGAAAGGTCGCAGTATATCAGCCAGAAAACGTGCCAGTTTGTAGGTGGGGGAGCTGATAGTAGAGACGATGGGACGAAGGGGTGTATCTTCTTTGTGTATCTTTGGAAGGCCATATAATCTTGGTGGTCTGGCAGCAGAGGGTTTCAACAAGAACTGTTTGTTCTCATCAATTAATGCTGTTGAATCAGAGATAATTTTGTTCGTTTTGGTGACCAGGCTGTTGGTGGGATCTCTTTTTATTTTTGTATAGCTGCCATCGTTGAGTAGTTCTTGAATTTTGTTGTTATATTCTGTTTTGTCCATGATGACAGTGGCATTGCCTTTGTCGGCTGAGAGAACGACAATATCATCCCTCTTTTTTAATTGAGATAATTCAAAACGTTCGTCTTTGCTGATGTTGCTAGGTGGCAACTTAGCGTTTTTGAGGGTTGCAGCGATTTCAGATCTTGCTACGTCTGCAGAGATGTGACTCAAGCCCTTGAGTGCAACGTCGACATGGGCAATTATATCATTAACCGGTAAGTGTCTCGGTGTGACAGCAAAGTTTAGACCTTTAGCTAAAACGGATTTCAGACCATCAGAAATGGAACTGTTACTGCGATTAATTACGACTTTGTTGACGTCTATCTTTTCGGTGTGTGGATCCGATTTTTTGCTGGAGAGGTGATTGAATTTGGAAATCAAATTGTCCCTACATTTGTTCGACATAGTGGCAGCCGAAGAGGTAGTCATATTGTCTACATGTTCCCAATCCGATGTAGACATTGTTGCTGTCAATTTTAAGTGTGATTTGTAGAGTGTCTTGTCTAACTGATCGAGTTCGGTGCGTGTAAGTCTGATTTTTTCCGAGATAAGAGCGAAGCTAGTTCTAGCTAGAATTCGTTTTGCATTGAGAGAAGTTGCAACAGCAGAGGTTAGTGTAAATGCGGTTGGTATTACCTTAGAGTCGCGGCATCTCTTCAGAAAGGTGAGAGACTCGATTAGTTGAGCCTTCTTATCCCGAAGTCTGTTGAATGATCTTAAGGATGTGTGGAATCCCTCCCCGTAGAGGCGGTTAAATTTCGATTTAAAGCTTTCGTGACTGCAATGATTCATCTTCTTTGGTTCTTTCGGTAAAGTCACGTAGAATGAGAATAAAATAATAAATTGATAAAATAAAATAACACAATAATATTCTCACGACGTTTCGGCCACAACACAAGCGGCCTTCATCAGGTGAAGGGAGCGAGACTGTCTGGTAGGACAGCGCTGGAGTGAGAGAGCCACGTTCAGATCACGGCTTTTAAGCTGTGTGAGAGGAACAAAGAGCCTTGACGAAGGAATTAGCATAAAATTTAGCATTAAAAAGGCTGAATGATTAGCTTGTGACTGGTCACAGAAATAGCTATGTTAAAAGTTAAAGCATACACCTCCGCAGAGGCACCCATTGTTAAAAGGAATTAGCATAGAATTTAGCATTGAAATAGCTAAATTAAGGCATTCGCTTGTAGCTGCTACAGAAATAGTTACGTTGAAGTCAGAGTATACACATTCACCGAGGCACTTAGTACAAATCAAAACAGGAGAATTTAGCATTGAAATAACTAGGCGAATTTAGCATTGAGCTATTCACAGTACTATATAGTGAACCAATAAAAACTAAAATATAAATTACCTTCATGTTATCAATAAACTCTATATTCTCCAATCAGCTAAGCTACCAACCATAAGTCGTTATATATCACAATGCTATATGGCGAAAAAATGGGTGGATTCTTACCCTCAAATTTCCGTACCACGGATAGCTACGGGCCCCGTTCAGACGGACGAGTTCGTCCATGGTCAGAACAGAGGAGGGGGAGAGAGACAGCTGCGAAGCCCTAGTATACTCCATGTTGTAAACCATACCATTAACCGTGGTGTGAGAGGTATTAAGAGGCAATGCTGGCGAAAGAGCTGCGGTCTGAAGGTCATCGTAAAATTACAATTAATTAAGAACAGAAATGATTTAACACATCTTTCCAGTGGTTACTAAGCCTGAATCCATCTTCTCGGTTGAAATTGTCTTTGTGCTTGTATATGTGAATGGCCTCATGAACGAATCTCTCATGGTAGCCAGTTGGTTTGCAAAGAACCTCCGTCTTGGAGAAGTCAATGTCATGTGAGCCCACTGAATTGTAACAGTGATCGGCCACGGCAGAGGAGTTCGTCTTACCGTGTTTCAAGTCTGCTTTATGTTCGCGGATGCGGTCCGAGATATGTCTTTTGGTTTCTCCAATGTAGCTACTACCACAGAGGCACTTTAGTTTGTAAACGCCCGGGTACTGTATGTCTGGAAGAGCATCTTTTACAGATGGAACTAAATCACGGATTTTGTGTACTGTGTTGAATCGGACCTGGATCTTGTGTTTATTCAGGATTTTGGAGATCTTTTTAGTGACCCCTGCAATGTAGGGTAAGGTGATGGTTTTGAGTGGCTCCACAAGAGGATCCTTCTTCATGACTGGAGTGATGGCTTTGCGGATTGTGTAGTCGGAGTAGCCATTAGCCCTGAGAGCCTGGTGTACGTGCTTGAGTTCACTGGTAATGTGTTCCTGGTCGGAAATGCATTGGGCTCTATGGTATAGAGTCTTGATGAGGCAGTTCTTCTGGGATGGATGGTGGTGGGAATCCGGTTTCAAGTAAGCATCTGTATGGGTAGCTTTCCTGTAGACAGAGTGGCTCATTGAACCATCATGTCTCCTTTTAATTAAGACATCCAGAAAGGGTAGTTTGCCATCTTTTTCAACCTCCATGGTAAATCTGATGGCTGGGTGTATTGAATTGATGTGGTCGCGGAATTGGTCTAGAGCAGGCTGGCCATGTGGCCAGATGACAAAGGTGTCATCAACGTACCTCTTCCATAAGGTCGGGCGTAGAGTGGCAGTCTGGATGGCGTCAGTTTCAAATTTTTCTATGAATACGTTGGCTACAACCGGAGATAGGGGGGAGCCCATTGGGGTGCCCTCAGTTTGTTTGTAGAAAGTTCCATTCCAGGTGAAGTATGTGTTGGTTAAGCAATGTCTCACCAGGGGGGGTACATCAGTATGCAGTCCTTGATGAACCAGGTCTTCAATGATAGCGATGGTGTCAGGTACCGGGACTTTGGTGAACAAGGACACCACATCAAAACTGACAAGCAGGTCGTTTGGGGACAGGGAAATGTCTTTGATTGTCGATACCATGTGAGTAGAATTTAGTACCGCAGAGGTGGTTTTTCCAGTGAAAGGTCGCAGTATATCAGCCAGAAAACGTGCCAGTTTGTAGGTGGGGGAGCTGATAGTAGAGACGATGGGACGAAGGGGTGTATCTTCTTTGTGTATCTTTGGAAGGCCATATAATCTTGGTGGTCTGGCAGCAGAGGGTTTCAACAAGAACTGTTTGTTCTCATCAATTAATGCTGTTGAATCAGAGATAATTTTGTTCGTTTTGGTGACCAGGCTGTTGGTGGGATCTCTTTTTATTTTTGTATAGCTGCCATCGTTGAGTAGTTCTTGAATTTTGTTGTTATATTCTGTTTTGTCCATGATGACAGTGGCATTGCCTTTGTCGGCTGAGAGAACGACAATATCATCCCTCTTTTTTAATTGAGATAATTCAAAACGTTCGTCTTTGCTGATGTTGCTAGGTGGCAACTTAGCGTTTTTGAGGGTTGCAGCGATTTCAGATCTTGCTACGTCTGCAGAGATGTGACTCAAGCCCTTGAGTGCAACGTCGACATGGGCAATTATATCATTAACCGGTAAGTGTCTCGGTGTGACAGCAAAGTTTAGACCTTTAGCTAAAACGGATTTCAGACCATCAGAAATGGAACTGTTACTGCGATTAATTACGACTTTGTTGACGTCTATCTTTTCGGTGTGTGGATCCGATTTTTTGCTGGAGAGGTGATTGAATTTGGAAATCAAATTGTCCCTACATTTGTTCGACATAGTGGCAGCCGAAGAGGTAGTCATATTGTCTACATGTTCCCAATCCGATGTAGACATTGTTGCTGTCAATTTTAAGTGTGATTTGTAGAGTGTCTTGTCTAACTGATCGAGTTCGGTGCGTGTAAGTCTGATTTTTTCCGAGATAAGAGCGAAGCTAGTTCTAGCTAGAATTCGTTTTGCATTGAGAGAAGTTGCAACAGCAGAGGTTAGTGTAAATGCGGTTGGTATTACCTTAGAGTCGCGGCATCTCTTCAGAAAGGTGAGAGACTCGATTAGTTGAGCCTTCTTATCCCGAAGTCTGTTGAATGATCTTAAGGATGTGTGGAATCCCTCCCCGTAGAGGCGGTTAAATTTCGATTTAAAGCTTTCGTGACTGCAATGATTCATCTTCTTTGGTTCTTTCGGTAAAGTCACGTAGAATGAGAATAAAATAATAAATTGATAAAATAAAATAACACAATAATATTCTCACGACGTTTCGGCCACAACACAAGCGGCCTTCATCAGGTGAAGGGAGCGAGACTGTCTGGTAGGACAGCGCTGGAGTGAGAGAGCCACGTTCAGATCACGGCTTTTAAGCTGTGTGAGAGGAACAAAGAGCCTTGACGAAGGAATTAGCATAAAATTTAGCATTGAAAAGGCTGAATGATTAGCTTGTGACTGGTCACAGAAATAGCTATGTTAAAAGTTAAAGCATACACCTCCGCAGAGGCACCCATTGTTAAAAGGAATTAGCATAGAATTTAGCATTGAAATAGCTAAATTAAGGCATTCGCTTGTAGCTGCTACAGAAATAGTTACGTTGAAGTCAGAGTATACACATTCACCGAGGCACTTAGTACAAATCAAAACAGGAGAATTTAGCATTGAAATAACTAGGCGAATTTAGCATTGAGCTATTCACAGTACTATATAGTGAACCAATAAAAACTAAAATATAAATTACCTTCATGTTATCAATAAACTCTATATTCTCCAATCAGCTAAGCTACCAACCATAAGTCGTTATATATCACAATGCTATATGGCGAAAAAATGGGTGGATTCTTACCCTCAAATTTCCGTACCACGGATAGCTACGGGCCCCGTTCAGACGGACGAGTTCGTCCATGGTCAGAACAGAGGAGGGGGAGAGAGACAGCTGCGAAGCCCTAGTATACTCCATGTTGTAAACCATACCATTAACCGTGGTGTGAGAGGTATTAAGAGGCAATGCTGGCGAAAGAGCTGCGGTCTGAAGGTCATCGTAAAATTACAATTAATTAAGAACAGAAATGATTTAACACATCTTTCCAGTGGTTACTAAGCCTGAATCCATCTTCTCGGTTGAAATTGTCTTTGTGCTTGTATATGTGAATGGCCTCATGAACGAATCTCTCATGGTAGCCAGTTGGTTTGCAAAGAACCTCCGTCTTGGAGAAGTCAATGTCATGTGAGCCCACTGAATTGTAACAGTGATCTGCCACGGCAGAGGAGTTCGTCTTACCGTGTTTCAAGTCTGCTTTATGTTCGCGGATGCGGTCCGAGATATGTCTTTTGGTTTCTCCAATGTAGCTACTACCACAGAGGCACTTTAGTTTGTAAACGCCCGGGTACTGTATGTCTGGAAGAGCATCTTTTACAGATGGAACTAAATCACGGATTTTGTGTACTGTGTTGAATCGGACCTGGATCTTGTGTTTATTCAGGATTTTGGAGATCTTTTTAGTGACCCCTGCAATGTAGGTATGTATAGTTCTTTAGAAACTCCCTTTTTTATTTTCCACATAATGCACTAGCTTGATACGCGGTGGTTTGGGCTGTTGCAGTTCTTTCTTATTAAAATTGTATCTCCCTTTATTATTGCCAATCCTACATGATACACTAACATAATATGACTTTGAGACCCCCCACCTGCCTACACATTCCACAAGGAGTGAATAATCCCATATCTGCATTTGTCATAAACATGCTAAATTCCTCTGTTATGTAAACTTCTTCATCAAGACGCTCTCCTCCTCCCACCCAATTTAAAATACGCTGCCAAGCTTAGCAGTGTTCGTTAGGACGCTGTCTTTCCGACAGCTCTGTTTCTTCACCTGAGGACGGCTGCTTGCGTTGTGGCCTAAACGTGAGAATTTTATTATATTATGTTTGATGTTTATTATTTTATTATTTCCCTTATACATGACTTTACTGAAAGAACCAATAATATGGTGCATACCTACTTTTGGTGGGACCTGCTTTCCCTAGAGCAGTGCATACTGACTGTGGTAATACCTGCTATCACTACAGCATTGCATGCTGACAGGTGGTATCCTGCTATGACTACAGCATTGCATACTAACTGTGGTGGTATCCTGCTATGACTACAGCATTGCATGCTGACTGTGGTGGTATCCTGCTATGACTACAGCATTGCATGTTGAGTGGTGGTATCCTGCTATGACTATAGCATTGTATGCTGACTGTGGTGGTATCCTGCTATGACTACAGCATTGCATACTGACTGCGGTGGTATCCTGCTATGACTTCAGCATTGCATACTGACTGCGGTGGTATCCTGCTATGACTACAGCATTGCATACTGACTGCGGTGGTATCCTGCTATGACTAGAGCATTGCATGCTGACTGTGGTTGTATCCTGCTATGACTATAGCAGTGCATGCTCACTGTGGTGGTATCTTGCTATGACTACAGCATTGCATGATAACTGTGGTGGTATCCTGCTATGACTACAGCATTGCATGCTGACTGTGGTGGTATCCTGCTATGACTACAGCATTGCATACTGACTGCAGTGGTATCCTGCTATGACATCAGCATTGCATACTGACTGCGGTGGTATCCTGCTATGACTACAGCATTGCATGCTGACTGTGGTTGTATCCTGCTATGACTACAGCATTGCATGCTGACTGTGGTGGTATCCTGCTATGACTACAGCATTGCATGCTGACTGTGGTGGTATCCTGCTATGACTACAGCATTGCATGCTGACTGTGGTGGTATCCTGCTATGACTACAGCATTGCATACTGACTGCAGTGGTATCCTGCTATGACTTCAGCATTGCATACTGACTGCGGTGGTATCCTGCTATGACTAAAGCATTGCATGCTGACTGTGGTTGTATCCTGCTATGACTAGAGCATTGCATGCTGACTGTGGTGGTATCCTGCTATGACTACAGCATTGCATGCTGACTGTGGTGGTATCCTGCTATGACTACAGCATTGCATGCTGACTGTGGTGGTATCCTGCTATGACTACAGCATTGCATACTGACTGCAGTGGTATCCTGCTATGACTTCAGCATTGCATACTGACTGCGGTGGTATCCTGCTATGACTAAAGCATTGCATGCTGACTGTGGTTGTATCCTGCTATGACTAGAGCATTGCATGCTGACTGTGGTGGTATCCTGCTATGACTACAGCATTGCATGCTGACTGTGGTGGTATCCTGCTATGACTACAGCATTGCAAGCTGACTGTGGTGGTATCCTGCTATGACTACAGCATTGCATACTGACTGCAGTGGTATCCTGCTATGACTTCAGCATTGCATTCTGACTGTGGTTGTATCCTGCTATGACTATAGCAGTGCATGCTGACTATGGTGATATCCTGCTATGACTACAGCATTGCATACTGACTGTGGTGGTATCCTGCTATGACTAGAGCATTGCATGCTGACTGTGGTTGTATCCTGCTATGACTATAGCAGTGCATGCTCACTGTGGTGGTATCTTGCTATCACTACAGCATTGCATGCTGACAGGTGGTATCCTGCTATGACTACAGCATTGCATGTTGAGTGGTGGTATCCTGCTATGACTATAGCATTGTATGCTGACTGTGGTGGTATCCTGCTATGACTACAGCATTGCATACTGACTGCGGTGGTATCCTGCTATGACTTCAGCATTGCATACTGACTGCGGTGGTATCCTGCTATGACTACAGCATTGCATACTGACTGCGGTGGTATCCTGCTATGACTAGAGCATTGCATGCTGACTGTGGTTGTATCCTGCTATGACTATAGCAGTGCATGCTCACTGTGGTGGTATCTTGCTATGACTACAGCATTGCATGATAACTGTGGTGGTATCCTGCTATGACTACAGCATTGCATGCTGACTGTGGTGGTATCCTGCTATGACTACAGCATTGCATACTGACTGCAGTGGTATCCTGCTATGACATCAGCATTGCATACTGACTGCGGTGGTATCCTGCTATGACTACAGCATTGCATGCTGACTGTGGTTGTATCCTGCTATGACTACAGCATTGCATGCTGACTGTGGTGGTATCCTGCTATGACTACAGCATTGCATGCTGACTGTGGTGGTATCCTGCTATGACTACAGCATTGCATGCTGACTGTGGTGGTATCCTGCTATGACTACAGCATTGCATACTGACTGCAGTGGTATCCTGCTATGACTTCAGCATTGCATACTGACTGCGGTGGTATCCTGCTATGACTAAAGCATTGCATGCTGACTGTGGTTGTATCCTGCTATGACTAGAGCATTGCATGCTGACTGTGGTGGTATCCTGCTATGACTACAGCATTGCATGCTGACTGTGGTGGTATCCTGCTATGACTACAGCATTGCAAGCTGACTGTGGTGGTATCCTGCTATGACTACAGCATTGCATACTGACTGCAGTGGTATCCTGCTATGACTTCAGCATTGCATTCTGACTGTGGTTGTATCCTGCTATGACTATAGCAGTGCATGCTGACTATGGTGATATCCTGCTATGACTACAGCATTGCATACTGACTGTGGTGGTATCCTGCTATGATTACAGCATTGCATCCTGACTGTGGTGGTATCCTGCTATGACTACAGCATTGCGATGCTAACTGTGGTGGTATCCTGCTATGACTACAGCATTGCATGCTGACTGTGGTGGTATCCTGCTATTACTACAGCATTGCATGCTGACTGTGGTCGTTTCCTGCTATGACTCAAGCATTGCATGCTGACTGTGGTGGTATCCTGCTATGACTACAGCATTGTATGCTGACTGTGGTGGTATCCTGCTATGACTACAGCATGACATGCTGACTGTGGTGGTATCCTGCTATGACTACAGCATTGCATGCTGACTGTGGTGGTATCCTGCTATGACTATAGCAGTGCATGCTCACTGTGGTGGTATCCTGCTATGACTACAGCATTGCATACTGACTGCAGTGGTATCCTGCTATGACTACAGCATTGCATACTGATGGTGTTGGTATCCTGCTATGACTAGAGCATTGCATACTGACTGCGGTGGTATCCTGCTATGACTACTGCATTGCATACTGACTGCGGTGGTATCCTGCTATGACTTCAGCATTGCATACTGATGGTGGTGGTATCCTGCTATGACTAGAGCATTGCATACTGACTGCGGTGGCATCCTGCAATGACTACAGCATTGCATACTGACTGCGGTGGTATCCTGCTATGACTACAGCATTGCATACTGACTGCAGTGGTATCCTGCTATGACTTCAGCATTGCATACTGACTGCGGTGGTATCCTGCTATGACTAAAGCATTGCATGCTGACTGTGGTTGTATCCTGCTATGACTAGAGCATTGCATGCTGACTGTGGTGGTATCCTGCTATGACTACAGCATTGCATGCTGACTGTGGTGGTATCCTGCTATGACTACAGCATTGCAAGCTGACTGTGGTGGTATCCTGCTATGACTACAGCATTGCATACTGACTGCAGTGGTATCCTGCTATGACTTCAGCATTGCATTCTGACTGTGGTTGTATCCTGCTATGACTATAGCAGTGCATGCTGACTATGGTGATATCCTGCTATGACTTCAGCATTGCATACTGACTGTGGTGGTATCCTGCTATGATTACAGCATTGCATCCTGACTGTAGTGGTATCCTGCTATGACTACAGCATTGCGATGCTAACTGTGGTGGTATCCTGCTATGACTACAGCATTGCATGCTGACTGTGGTGGTATCCTGCTATTACTACAGCATTGCATGCTGACTGTGGTCGTTTCCTGCTATGACTCAAGCATTGCATGCTGACTGTGGTGGTATCCTGCTATGACTACAGCATTGTATGCTGACTGTGGTGGTATCCTGCTATGACTACAGCATTACATGCTGACTGTGGTGGTATCCTGCTATGACTACAGCATTGCATGCTGACTGTGGTTGTATCCTGCTATGACTATAGCAGTGCATGCTCACTGTGGTGGTATCCTGCTATGACTACAGCATTGCATACTGACTGCAGTGGTATCCTGCTATGACTACAGCATTGCATACTGATGGTGGTGGTATCCTGCTATGACTAGAGCATTGCATACTGACTGCGGTGGTATCCTGCTATGACTACAGCATTGCATACTGACTGCGGTGGTATCCTGCTATGACTAGAGCATTGCATACTGACTGCGGTGGTATCCTGCTATGACTACAGCATTGCATACTGACTGCGGTGGTATCCTGCTATGACTTGAGCATTGTATACTGATGGTGGTGGTATCCTGCTATGACTAGAGCATTGCATACTGACTGCGGTGGTATCCTGCAATGACTACAGCATTGCATACTGACTGCGGTGGTATCCTGCTATGACTAGAGCATTGCATACTGACTGCGGTGGTATCCTGCTATGACTACAGCATTGCATACTGACTGCGGTGGTATCCTGCTATGACTACAGCATTGCATACTGACTGCGGTGGTATCCTGCTATAACTAGAGCATTGCATGCTGACTGTGGTTGTATCCTGCTATGACTATAGCAGTGCATGCTCACTGTGGTGGTATCTTGCTATGACTACAGCATTTCATGCTGACTGTGGTGGTATCCTGCTATGACTACAGCATTGCATGCTGACTGTGGTGGTATCCTGCTATGACTACAGCATTGCATACTGACTGCAGTGGTATCCTGCTATGACATCAGCATTGCATACTGACTGCGGTGGTATCCTGCTATGACTACAGCATTGCATGCTGACTGTGGTTGTATCCTGCTATGACTACAGCATTGCATGCTGACTGTGGTGGTATCCTGCTATGACTACAGCATTGCATACTGACTGTGGTGGTATCCTGCTATGACTACAGCATTGCATGCTGACTGTGGTGGTATCCTGCTATGACTACAGCATTGCATACTGACTGCAGTGGTATCCTGCTATGACTTCAGCATTGCATACTGACTGCGGTGGTATCCTGCTATGACTAAAGCATTGCATGCTGACTGTGGTTGTATCCTGCTATGACTAGAGCATTGCATGCTGACTGTGGTGGTATCCTGCTATGACTACAGCATTGCATGCTGACTGTGGTGGTATCCTTCTATGACTACAGCATTGCATGCTGACTGTGGTGGTATCCTGCTATGACTACAGCATTGCATACTGACTGCAGTGGTATCCTGCTATGACTTCAGCATTGCATTCTGACTGTGGTTGTATCCTGCTATGACTATAGCAGTGCATGCTGACTATGGTGATATCCTGCTATGACTACAGCATTGCATACTGACTGTGGTGGTATCCTGCTATGATTACAGCATTGCATCCTGACTGTGGTGGTATCCTGATATGACTATATGCTGATGTAGCCCAAGGGTCATAAAGAAGTGGGCGGGGCTAGTGATGTTAAAGTGAGAAATTTGCATGTTATTGTAAGATCGGAGGGCGACTTCCACGCCAAGGGTGCAGAGGTGGCTATTGTAATGTGAGAGATTAGCATGTCAATGTAAGATCGCAGAGCCGCCGCCACGACGAGGACGCGAGCGACGGTGTCTGTGTTAGTGTGAGACATTTAACGTGTTAAAGTAAAATCAGAGAGTCGAAAATAACAACTAACATCGGAAGGTAGGATGGAAACATCACGGCCAGTTATGACATGACCTGGTTAATAACGTCCTTCCAATGATTAGTCAGTCTGTACCCATTTTCTCGGTTGAAATTGTGTCTGTGTCTATATACAGTGATACCTCGGTATACGACCGCTTTGGAATACGTCGAAATTGGTATATATCGTGTTTTTACGAGAAAAAATGTCTTGGGATACGACGTCTTGCTTGGGATACGACGCGCTTGCTAGAACTTGTATGGGTCGGGATGAGTCACCGCGTACAGTACCCGCGTATGCCCCGTTCACGACTGAAACAAAGCGAGAGGGGCGGGATGGCGTGGGGGAGAGGGGAGAGAGGCGGGGGACGTGGGGGAGAGGAGCGGGGGGCATGGGGGAGATGGGCAGGGGGCGTGGCAGATAGGAGCAGGGGCGTGGGGGAGAGGAGCGGGGGGAGAGGGGCGGGGGCGGCGTTGGGGAGAGGGGCGGGGGGCGTGGGGGGCTGCCCCCATGGAGGGTGAAGCCCCGGGTCGAGGCGCGCGCGCGCGTGCGTGGTTGAGGCATGCCACGTGACCAGCGCAGCTGGCAGCAACGCGGTCACGTTGCTTCTGTATGCATTTTAGTAATTAGTGTCTAAATTACCTTCTGGAACGAATTAACGACGTATACCGAGGTACCACTTTACCTGGATGGCTTCATGAACGAATCGTTCACAATCTGGGTGATCTAGCAGCAGAGGGTTTTAAGGAAAACCGCTTGGTTGGTTCGATTAAAGATGTCGAATCAGTGATGATATTTTTTTTTTTTTAACGAGGCAGTTGGTGGGATCTCTATTGATTTTTGTATAGCTACCATCATTAAGTAGGTCCTGAATTTTGTTCTTGTATGTGGTTTTGTCCATGATGTCTGTGGGATTGCCCTTGTCAGCTGAGAGAATGACGATGTGCTCTATCTTTTTGAATTGAGAAAGCTCAAAGTGCTCATCCTTACCGATGTTGCTAGTAGGTGACTTAGCGTTTTTAAGGATTGCAGCGATTTCCGATCTTGCCACGTCTGCAGTAATATGTCCCAAACCCTTAAGGTCTCCTTAGACCTGGGCAATTATATCATCAACTGGGATGTGTTTAGGGGTGACTGCAAAATTCAACCCTTTGGCTAGAACCGATTTTAGGCTGTCGGAAATTGGACTGTTACTCTGAATGATAACAATCGTGTCAACCTCGAACTTTGTTGTAGCTGATGTTTTCACGGAAAAATTTGTGACAGATGCCATACAGGCATGCACTGTATGTCCGTCCTTGTGGAAGAGGTACGCAGATGACATGTTCGTCATCTGGCCATGTGACCGACCAGCTCTGAACCAGTTCCTCAACCAATTCCATACACCCAGCCATCAAATTCACCATGGAGGTGGAAAAGGATGGCAAGTTACCATTCTTGGATGTTTTAATCGAAAAGAGACCAGATGGCTCAATGGGAGACTGTCTACAGGAAAGCCACCCATATGGATGCCTACCTAAAACCTGACTCCCACCACCATCCATCCCAGAAGAATTCCCTCATCAAAACTCTACACCATAGAGCTCGATGTATTTCCGACCATCATCTCCTAGCCAGTGAACTGGAACACGTACACCAAGCTCTCAAGATGAATGGATATTCAGACTACACAATGCTTAAAGCTATCACCCCAACCGCTGAGAAAGAACCATCTGAGGATCCAATCAATACCGTCACCTTGCCATACATAGCAGGGGTCACCAAAAATATTTCCAAAATCATTCATAATCTGCGAAGGATGTGATCTCTGACATGCAATACCCCGGCGTCTACAAACTAAGCTGTGTCTGTGGCAGTAGTTACATTGGGGAAACTAAGCGACATGTCTTGGACCGTGTTCGGGAACATAAGGCAGATCTGAAACATGGTAGGACCAATACCTCGGCTGTGGCTGATCACTGTTTAAATGCAATGAGCTCACACGAAATTGATTTATCCAAAACGAAAGTACTTTGCAAACCCACCGGCTATCACCAAAGATTCGTTCATGAAGCCATCCAGATATATAGACACAGACACAATTTCAACCGAGAATATGGGTACAAACTGAGCAATCATTTGAAGGACGTTATTAACCAGTTCAAGTCATAACTGGCTGTGATGTTTCCATCCTACCTTCCGATGTTAGTTGTTATTTTCGACTTTCTGATTTTACATTAATAGGTTAAATGTCTCACACTAACACAGCCACCATCGCTCACGTCCTCGACATCGCGGCGGCTTTGCAATCTTACATTAACATGCTAATCTCTCACATTACAATAGCCACCTCTGTGCCCTCGGCGTGGAAGTCGCCCTCCCATCTTACATTAACATGCAAATTTCTCATTTAACATCACTAGCCCCGCCCACTTTGTTTGTGACCCTTGGGCTACACCCATTTCAAACCTATAAAAAGTCTGCCTCAGCAGCTTTCCCCCTCCTTTTTCCTCCTGATGACGATTGCTTATGTTGCGATCGAAACGTCATAGTTTTTTGTTTTATAATTTTGTTCTGCGTGACTTTACCAAAAGATACTCTTTGGTTCTTTCGAAAAGGAACGTAGGTATAAAAATAAAAAAATAAAAATTATATATCACGACGTTTCGATTGCAACACAATCGGTCATTCTCAGACAGAAAAAAATAATCCAGCAATGGAACTGAAGAACCAGCGGGCCATACCTACGTAACTTTTACCGAAATAACCAAAAAGTATGGATTCCTGCAGTCACGAAAGCTTTAAGCCATGGTTTATGCTCCTTAATAAATGAAGACACCAAAACGTCTTGACCGCTTACGACGTATGGTGCCTCGTCAGCAGCATCGGGCTCCCTTGAATCAGTGTTGGTGAACTGCCGATATTACACAGACTCTCGTCTTGAAATGGGGGATGAGTTGAGAAAATCTAGAAATCCCCGTGGAGGACAAATAGAGTGGACTTTGAACGTTGGAATGTAAGCTCGTGGATTATTGCATTGCGCGGGTGCATGGGGATATTGCGGGGACAGTGGCTTCCACACAGAACTTCGATGTGGGGTCTATCTCCGTTAGATTATTGGGCAAGTTGTAACACAGGGGCGCGTTGAATATGGAAGACTACATACTCTAATCTCCGCTAACAGATTATATCCTCATGTTTGCGTCAGGATAAACAATTCATACATTACAGCCTACGGTGCTACACATTTCAGGTTGCGGTAGTGCTATGGTTAACGTGCTGTGATACAAACCCGGCAATCCAGGTTCGATTCCCGTTCACGGTCAACACCTGCGATGGTTATCTGAACCGGTCCCGGGCCTCCCCTTGGTCGACTTAGCCTTAAATGAGTACCTAGTGCGGTTTGTAGTAAGCTTCGCCACTGAGGAGACAAAGGCGGCTGGGAATGGTGCTGTTAAGGCTTCAGCGGGGATCTTTGTCTTTGTTTGCTACACAGCATAGGTCGGCCTCTGTAGAGGAGGCAGAGGAGCAGGCTCGTGAAGGACGCTACTGGGCAGTGCCAGGGTAGGTGCACTGTGAGTCTATTGGGCAGTTGGAGGCCGTCACCCTCTAACAACAGCAGAGGTTGGAGGAGCAACGCTCAGAACTAGCATCATCAGGCGGCAGCAAGCATTGTGTATAAATTCACCTGTTTTGGTCTTAAGGAAAATCGTGCAAAATAGAGAAAAGGTAAGAAAGTCACAAAACATAAATACATAACCAAACAAATTATGAAGTCCAAATTTGCAACACTGAATGCATTCTTGGGGCAAGGCAGCAAAACAAAAAACAATAGTCCCAGATTTCGATTTAAAGCTTTCATGACTGCAATGATTCATCTTCTTTGGTTCTTCCGGTAAAGTCACGTAGAATGAGAATAAAATAATAAATTGATAAAATAAAATGACGCAATAATATTCTCATCAGAAGGCCGATGTGTTGTGGCCGAAACGTCGTGAGAATATTATTGTGTTATTGTATTTTATCAATTTATTATTTTATTCTCATTCTACGTGACTTTACCGAAAGAACCAAAGAAGAATAGTCCCAGACTTCACCAAAACAACAACACACTGCACATGAACATTGAACTATCGATGCATGAGGGGCAAGGATCAAGCATACAAATCACATCTGCAATTTCTTTTGTGTCCAGCAACTCCGATTATAACGTTTGGCTCCGTACTATGCAAAATTAGTTAAATGTACAACAGTTATAGTCTGCAACGTCAAAGGCTTGGTCACCTATTCATATTTTTGTTTGAGGAAGAGTTAAATGGAAATTTGATGCACGTCTTATGTTTCTTGGGTTAATGAATTAGCTAAGTGCAACACAGATTTGCCAATACGGGTTTTATGAATGACCAGGGCCCACTTTAGATGTCTTCTTGCATCAAGGCGATGTGAGACTGGATTGTAAGATGTTTAAGTCGAGGGAACACCTAGCCTGGCATGCAATCGGTGTGTTTGGTAGCTGCACGACTATCTGATGAGCTCTCGGGTTGGAAAACGCGTGGCGCATCGTGCCAATGCGCGACGTTTCGCCTGCCCAGTTCCTCAGGAAGCTCGCTCGCTCCAGGCACGTGGGGCGCAACATTCATGCGGTACAACAAATAAAAGATCCCCCGCGTAGGCTTAACAGACCGTTGGGGCAAGTGCTGTTACGGAGCACCGCCTATGAAGGCCAGCACGGCACGTGGGGTTGGGTGGCCAGCACCACCCCCGGCCGCCTTTGTCTCTCCCGAGTGGCGATGTTTACACATCGCACCAGGTACTCATTTGAGGCTGAGTCGACCTAGAAGAGGCCCAGGACCGGTTCACATAATCGAACTCGGGTCGCCAGGATCTTAGCGCAAAATACACTATTTTCAAATGAATATGAGTTTTAGTCCATGTTAATTTATGGCCATATGTATGCCTATATATATTGATAAATATTAATAATGTTGTTCATTTACAGAGATGCAGAGTTAAATTGAGACTATATGGATGAATAAAACAAGATACAGAGAAATTTGAATCAGACGCTATCCAGACTTCCACCCTCAGACCTTCCCTGTGAAAGAGATATGTGGATGACACTTTCGTCATTTGGCCACATGGCCTCCCAGCTCTGAACCTTTTCCTACACCACATCAGTTCCAGACATCCCGCCATCAAATTCACCATGGAACTGGAGAAAGATGGCAAGCTACCATTCTTAGATGTTCTGTTTGAGAGGAGACCTGATGGCTCATTGGGGCATTCTGTCTACAAGAAACCCACCCACACAGATTCCTACTTGAAACCTGATTCCCACCACCACCCAGCCCAAAAGAATTCTCTCATCAAAACTTTATACCATAGGGCTCATTGCATTTCGGACCAACACCACCTGACCAGTGAATTAAAACATATACACCTGGCCCTCAAAAGGAATGGTTACTCTGACCGTACCATCCGCCAAGCTGTCTCTCCCTCCATACAGAAACAACCACTTGATACTCCGGTGAAAGCCATCACACTTCCATATATAGCAGGTGTTACTAAAAATATTTCCAAAATTCTAAACAAACACAAGATCCAGGTCCGGTTCAATACAGTACACAAAATTCGTGATCTGATCCCATCTGTGAAGGATGTCATTCCTGATTTACAGTACCCCGGGGTTTACAAATTGAGTTGTACCTGCGGTGATTGCTACATCGGTGAGACAAAGCGACATGTCTCTGACCGAATTCGCGAGCACAAATCATATTTGAAACACGGCAAAATAATTCTTCTGCCGTGGCTGATCACTGTTACAATGCTGTGGGGGATCACGATATAATTTTCTCCGATACCAAGGTTCTTTGCAAACCCACGGGCTTTTATCAGAGATTTGTTCATGAAGCAATTCAGATCTACAAACACAGACACAATTTCAACCGAGAGGATGGTTTCAAATTAAGCAACCATTGGAAAGATGTTCTAAATCGAACTAAACATTAAACTAATTTCAATGGTACAGTATAGTTTTCAAGTAGTGGTACCCCAAACTTTCGCAGCTCTTATAAAATCCCCCTTTTCACACCATCAATAGGTAAACTCCCCCCTCCCCCCTCCCCCCCCCCCCCGCGCCAAACTGCGAGTCCACCGGCACATACACCACCTCTTTCCTAAAATCCGCCAATCAAATGCTAACTTTTTATGCTAATTTCTTTGTCAGAACACCTTGTTTGCTCGCACACAGGTCCGATGTCTGAGCGTGGTTGTGTTTCGCTAAATTCTCCTGTTTGATGAGTACTAGGTGCCTCGGTGAACGTATATGCTCTAAATTTAACATAGCTATTTCTGCGAGCAGTTACAAGCTAATCACTCAGCTATTTCAATGCTAAATTCGATGCTAATCCCTTTGTCAAAGGGTACCTCTGCGGATGTGTATACTTTAACTTAGCTATTTCAATGAGCCATTTCAATGCTAAATTATATGGTAATTCCTTTGTCAAGGCACTTGTCCTTTTTCTTCTCACACAGCTTAAAGGTCGTGATCTAAGCGTGGCTTCTTCCACTCCAGCGCTAATTCCTTTGTCAAGGGGTACCTCTGCGGATGTGTATACTTTATCTTAGCTATTTCAATGAGCCATTTCAATGCTAAATTATATGCTAATTCCTTTGTCAAGGTGCGTGGTCTTTTTCTTCTTACAATGTAAAGTTACATTTTAATGTGCAACGTCTGGCACTTTCCTTGCTGTTGTTTAAACCGAGCTTGGAAATTTATATACTTTTGAAATATGAACTTGTATACTTTATCTATGTTATATATTCATTCTTGGTGCTTTGCTTACCTTTCCTCTACTTTGCACTCCTATTCGTGTTTTTGCATTGTTGTAACTTTTTGACTGGCCCCTTTGGGACACCTTTGAAAAAGAGCTTGAGAGCTCATCGGATTTCTCCAGGATAAATAAAGATTCTGATTCTGAACTAATTTCACCACAAAATGTATTTATATGAAAAAAAATACCGTCGAGGCCGTGAAATCGTCGTGCCTCCTCGTAATGCGAGAAACTGAGATTTACCTGAGGGGGGCCACGGTGACAAGATGTTAACTCCCTCGATTGGTATACAGAAGACCGTGGGTTTGATCCCGACTGTGACGCCTGCTGCATATTTGGAGTTTGCATGTCTTTCTCCCTGTGGTCGAGTGGATTTTTCTCCGGGTCCTCCAATTTTTCCCTCCACATTTAGAATCAATATGCCTTTAGAGTATTTGGCTGCTATAAATTCGCACGTGATAAGTTACTTCGTTGTGCTATAATTTGTGGTCAGCTCATTTATAAAAAGAGCTGTACAGCTTAATGGGACTTACCAGGTAAAATAAAAAAATAGTGAGTCAGTTAGATTAGTCCCGACAATGCTCCTATCGGGTGCACAGGGCACAGCGAGGCAACCAGAACAGGTGATGAGTCATCACGCGAATCTGATTCTCGTCTACTCTTGCATATGGCAGCAATCGGCTCGGGAGCTCAGGAACTGGATGCCAATGTCAAGGTCTGCTAGCCACGAGAGGACTGCAGGAGAGAATTTGTGTAGTGTTATTCCTCCTCCATTGAAGGAGTGCAGACAACAGTGGTTTAATAACAGTCAGCACAAAGCATTACACTACTAATAATACTCATCTACAATTAGCTCGTAATCCACAGGAATTAGCAGTTAATCCACTTTAAATTTCCTCGTAATCAATATTTACTTATATCCAGGAAAGCCACATTGAGTGGAAAGACTCATTTTAAGGAGGGGCTTGCTGATGCTACATTGAGTTTTTATTTTAAGTTGTTCATAGCCAATAAATGATCAGCTGTGTTTATCATTATACGCAAGTGGGAGCAAACCCAATAACCTGGTGAAAACCCACGTGTTGCACGAGGCAACGTTCAATCCCGGTTCAGATTGAAACAGATGGCGATTAGTCCACTTGATGTATCGCCCTCTCCTGACGAGCCAGGATAAGGCACTTCCTCGAAGCCCACGGGAAGGGAGTTTCACGACATCATCTGTGGGTGATCCACCAACCCTCCCTGCTGCCTCTATAGTGCTGGATTACCGGGGACGTGCGAAGCCGCCACCACCCGGTTCTCTCTCATATGTACGATGTTACATATGGACACAGTCATCGTGGTAATGTTTATTGCAGGGCAGACCGGTATCCATCAACATCACGAACCCACTGCGTGAGGCTATTTCAGCAAGAAGACCGTCCCTCTGCAGAGCAAGGGTCGTGCTCATCAAGATGCTCCTCGTGACTCATCGCCTGCTGAGGAGTTCCCACTCTGTGACTGTGCGCCCGATAGCAGCATCGCCGCCGGGACTCCTTTGGGGTGATGTATCTAGCAATGTAAAAGGAAATGGTGTTTCCCTGCCTCAAGGCCATCTCTGTGAAACATAATAAACACAGAGTGGGAATTGTGACTCGGCTCAGGTGAAACATTCACAGATGGCATCTTTATTCAGAGCAGGTGAAATACAACGATCATAGGCGATGCTGACAAGGGCAGCCCTTTAAAAAGATAGATTTTAACAGCAAGACTTAAAAATATTGGGAAATATACAACATAATTAGGTGTTTGTTGATCTTCTTTGGCACCGTACGTAGCCAACCGTGCTAATCGGAGGTGCGGGGGAAGGACAACAAACTACCGAAAGAACCAAGAATATATTATATGCATTGTCTTTGAAACTGGTTGGTCCACACCAGAGACAGCTTTCTTTGGAGCCTAGTCTCAAACAGTGTTAATGCAGACAAGATTCCTTGTTAAAGGTTTCACTTTGGTGTTTTAACATCTTAACACCTATATTCTTTTTGATTTAAAGCTTTCGTGACTGCAGGGATTCATATTCTTGGTTCTTTCGGTAAAGTCACGTAGAAGGGAAACAATCAAATTATAAAAATATAAAACAATAAAATTCTCAAGACGTTTCGACTGTAACACAAGCAATTATCATCATGATGATTGTTTTATATTTTTATTCTTTTATTGTTTCCCTTCTACGTGACTTTACCGAAAGAACCAAGAATATTAATCCCTGCAGTCACGAAAGCTTTAAATCAAAATCTTAACACTTGTTTTTTTGCCAGATAAAGGGGAAAACCTATTCTCATATTTTGGTACTGGCAAAGGAAAAAAAGCCGTTCTAAAGAAATTCGATTTTAATCTAATTTATGATTTAAAAGTGCATAGCTTCAGTGGCTTCATAATATCGGAAGGAAAAACGTTTCAGACGGTGGCAGAAGCGCATGGGGATGGATATTTAAACATGCGTTTAGATTATTAAGATAATTTGGCTGCTATACATTTGGCTGCTTTTCATTTCCACATGATAAGCCAACTTCGTGAAGCTATAATTTGTGGCCAGGTTGCTTCTGAAAAAAGAAGCTAATACTTCAATGGGCTTTACCTGGTAAATTAAATATTGTTTATTTTCCTTTCAATTTTTTTGTAGTGATTTGTTTACCTTTCCTATACTTTGCACTCCTATCGTGTTTTGTATTGTTTGTTGATGTAACGCTTTGACCTACCCCTAATGGACATCTGTGAAAAAGAGCTTCATAGCTCATCGGATTCCTCCTGCAATATACATAAATATTCGGATTTTGATGTGATAGGCACTCGTGCAGAAATTGGTGAACGGCAGTGAATTGATGAGAAGTTAAAGGCAGATTGTGAGAGCATAACGCGAGAGACACACAATATGGCGGGAGACAGAGAGAGAGACACACGCAAGACAACGTTCTCCCATACAAGCTTCAACAGACTGTTGAAGGTTGTATGGGTGAAGGCTGGCACGAGCAACACCACATCCGGCCGCCTTTGTCTCACCAGTGCTGATGTTTTACACACCGCACCCGATACTCGTTTTAGTCCGAGTCGACATAGGGGAGGCCCAGTACGGGTTCAGATATTCGTCACCCGATATTGGAGGTGAGCGGAAATCGAACTCGTGTTCACTATTCCGCGGCTCCAAATGCATACAGACATGCGCACGCACATACCCCCAGTAGAATGTGAACTCAATTCGTCTCACGTGAACGTGAATGGATAAGGGGATGTTGACTTATAAACAACCTGGCTCGGTGAGAAGCCTTATCGAGGTGATTAGAGGAACGTGATTTGATTATCCCTGCAATTGCAAAGCTCACAAAGTGTATCGATTGGGATGAAGTCCGCGCACCTGCCTTGACATTCATCCCGCGATAGCGTTCAGCCACAGCAAGGGGCAATCCTTAATTGCCTCATCGTTGTTTAATTCCGCAATCGCGGTCGGGGGTATGTGGGGAGCGTGTTGGACTTTGACCATTCCTAACCACGTTGGTGAAGGACAACGGTGAGTATAGGTGAGAGGGCGAGTTGCACAGTCACCCAGGGCCCCCGTGGTCCATGTCCCTTCTCTAAGGTTTCTCGAAGGTTCTGCCACCACCTCCTCCTGATCCAAAAACAGTGTTCTTCACTCATTTTCAGAGGGAGGCTACTTCAGCCGATATGACATCAGTCTGAGAGCCGCCACACCGCCTCACCTGCAAGGGGTGTTTTCATATCCATGTGCTGTCAGGGGTCACACTGAAGGCCACCTGGGGCCGCCATTGGCCCGTGGGCCTTGAAATGAAGAACACTGCTCTTACCGATCCCAATCGTCCTACTGTGACCGCCTTAGTGGGGTGGCTGCCCATAGTAATTGGCACGTTTTGTTTAGGTGACAAACCTTTCTGATTAGCTGTGTCGGGTGGTGGTGGGTTAACGACACATTTATATTTACGCGAAATAATCCAAAAAAAACTTTACTATGCGGTACACAGTTGCTTCGCAGCTAAAAATGCCCCACGGTTCAGTGCGACTCGTATGGATAAATAAGAAAGCAACAAAAACAAATTAATCGGTTCCATATTTCCCCATCATCCCGTTCTCCCCGCGGGTCCCTCAGCCCTGCGGAGCGCTGACGGCCTGGCAAGTGGGATGACGAATCGCCTATGAATCACCACACACGCGGCAGGCTGTGGATTCGTCTCGCAGGTCACGAAGCTCAGCCACGCAAGCAAACGACAGCTGTCCGTGTTCAGACTCGTCTCTTAGTCCTCCTGCGCTCGGAGCACGAACAGTAATCTGCACGAGGTTCGTGGGTTAGATCCCGACTCCATCGAGCGGAGCGCCGGGCGGATGTAATGCGTTAAGTTGACAGTAGGGGGCACAGGTGGTACATCTGCCAGTCATCTAATTCAGTCAGCCCATGGCCCCTGGGTCTGTCCCGTGACCTTCAGTATATTTTGAGTTTATGTCTCACTCTCTCGCCCCGTGGTCGCGTGCATTTTTTTTCGGGTCCTCTGGTTTTTCCCTCCTCATTCAGAATCAACAATGTGCGTGTAGTGTCTGCCTGCAATACAATGTCCACACAATAAGCCACTTTGTGGAGCTATCATTTGTGGCCAAGTCTATTCTGAAAATAGATAATAAGTCAGTGGGCCTTACCTGGTAAATTAAATAGCTTTTTTTAGTTTTTCATTTATTGATACATTTATCTTGAGTGATTTGCTTACTCCTATCGTTTAAGTTTCTGACCCATCCCTACTGGACATCTCTGAAAAATATCTTCATAGCTTATCATATTTCTCCAGGATAACTAAAGATTCTGATTCTGATAATAAAACGCAAAGACTGAGGTTATAGATATACATACACGCACATCTAGGAAATAAGCATCTTGGCAAAATAATTACGTTGATAGGAGCACATTTAAAAGTTAGAGCGATTTTAAATGAGCCATGGTCAGTCTTCTCTATTCGTTATTTCCATCTTTTCGGTGTCGCTATCTATGCCAATTAATAATGATTATAATTATTACTATTATTAGACGTCTGCCGGACTTCCGTTTAAGCCGTTTAATTTCATTTGTTCGACAAATAATCCCGCATAGCCAGTTATGTTATCCAGCTAGTTTCTGTAGCAACGGCCTACATCAGCCACTAACAGTGGAGTAATTGTGGTTGGAGTGGAGAGGCGCCCAGCCAGCAGCCAGCCAGGAATCTCGAGGTACGGATCATCATTAATCGTGCTTTTGGAATGATTCACCTTCATCCAAGGTGTCATCACTTCGCCACTGCAGATGTTAGCCGTGTCTTGCTATCTAACTCGGCTCGGCGGGTTGTTATTTTAATGTGCCAGGCGCGGCACCACCACTCCAACATCCTTCTCCATTCTACCGCGGTCTACCGATTCTGAGACGCACATTTAGCTTGTGCATTTTAAAGCAAAAGTTATAATCCAGGAGACGTCCACATGTAAGAGCACGACCCGCAGCTTCGTGTAGAGTGAGCGAGGAGGCTCGTTAAGGATGCTACTGTGCAGTGCCAGGATACGTGCACCTAGAAGACGCTATTGGGAAGTTTGAGGCAATCGTCCTCCAACAACAGCGGAGGGCAGAGGAGCGACGCTCACAACAATGAGCGGATAACCGGGTCGAAAAAAATACAGGAAGTTGGCACAATAGGAGGCACAGGTGGTGCATCTGCCAGTCATCTCAGTCAACCCATGGCACCTGGGTCTGTCCTGTGACCTACTGTTAGAGGGTCTTCGACAATTCACGTGGCCTCAAAGTGCACATCGCCTGGCACAAGTGTCATGGTAACGTCACCACCACTTAGTGGCGAATGGCGACTTTTTGTTATTGTGAAGAGCAGCGCTCGGCGCTACGAACTTGGTGACCCGAGTTCGATTCCTGCTCACGGCCTCCCCTAACTTCGACTCAGCCTCACATTATTACCCGGTACGGTGTAATGTGTTAACATGGCCACTGTAGAGATAAAGGCGTCCGGGCGTGGTTCTGGCCACCCAACCCTCGTGTGCTGTGTCAGCCTTCATTGGTGCTCGCTTACAGCACTTTCCCCAACAGTCTGTTCAGGCTATACGGGCGATCTTTGTCTTGTGTGAGGCCAAATATGTATGTTTTTGGATTCGTCTTATAATTTGGAGAAGCATGCAATACGTTGAAAGGCGTTCGTCAAGGCTGGACCTATAACGACCTGGACCTCAGTGCAATAAAGGTCACAGAGACCGTGGCGCAGTGCACAAACCACTGCAAAGACAAAGACTCATGTATAGCCTCTATGAGGCTGTTGGGACAAGTGCTGTTAGCAAGAAGTACCGATAAAACCCGGTACCACCACACCCGGCCACCTTTGTCTCTCCAGTGCTGCTGCTTTATACACACATACACCGTACCATCCTACTCATTGGAAGCTGAACTCTGTTCCACCGTGCATTAACAACAGCTGCCATCCGCCATTAAGTGGTGGTGACGGCACCACGGCGCTTGTCACAGGCTAAGTGCACTTTGAGTCGACTTGCAGTGTGGGAGGCTTGCTACTGGTAGGAGTCCCAGGACAGGCCCAGGTGCTATGGGTTGACTGCTGTGCCAGCTGGGTGCAGGAGGAGTTCACGGGACAGACCCAGGAGCGGTGGGTTGACTGAGATCACTGGCAGAGGCAACGCCTGTGCTCCCCACTGTGTGCGTATGAATTCAAATATTGTACCGTACTTTCCTTCCTCTCCACGTTTATACAATGTTCACCTACCTCCACCAACCCGGTTTGGTCAGAGTGGTGAAGTATGGTCAATTAACCTCCTCTACAACACACTCGTTAACAACAATGCATTGAAAGGACATGTATATAATTGTCGACGTTTCGAGCAATGCTCCTACTTCATAGCAGGTAAACAGATATAGTGGGTACCGAGGGTCTGAGACCAGCGCTGGCTGACACCATGGGGGCCGCGTGACAATCACATAGCACAGTACAGCATTAGAACACGTAATTTGTCAATTGCATGAACGTGAAATATCGTAAAATCGAACTTTGTAAATAGAGAGATACTTGAACATGAAGCAGGCCACCTCCATAACCTTCTTCCATTCCTCTCTGAAGGCCTCACCTCTTTTTAATAGCCCATCCCCTTCCTCTTCCCTTTTTACCGTTCCATTTTGTTCCGTTCCTTCCCTATATCTCTTGCATGAAGCCACATGTCCTATGTTCGGGACACTCATTCCTCGGCCCTTGCACTGCCCTTGCCATATAAATCACTTTGTTTTTGTTACAGCTTTTAAATGTTGGAAAGCGTGCCTTGACCAAAGGTGCTCTATAAATATAGAAAAGGATAGGATCCCAGCTATGACCACATCCAGCACCTACATCACACAAATGTACTATCCCCATGTTAACAATAATTAGTAACTATATATGACCACAAACCTATTGAGCAGAAGTTATTTCTGGGCAGTATTCGGGTTACGAACCTAGTTCGTTCCTGAGACCTGTTCGAAATTCGAACGGTTCGTAAGCCGGCAGTTCAGTTTGCAATTGCAAGTTCGCATTTTAAATCAATATTTTTCTTATTTTATATATTTCATGGAAGCGGGCGTTCGTAAATCGGACACTCGCAAGTCGAGGACTGTCTGTTTACTTTGGGTTAGATGGTTTGAGTATAAAGGCAATATTCAGATATACTCACCACCATCCGTCAGAGCAAATCAAATCAAGTGGTCACGTGGGAACCAATACCAATTAATTTGTTTTTTTACAATCCGTCTTTGAATCGTTGGTGACCGGGCTGAGGCCATCAGCTAACTATACCGGGAGAGCCCTGCCAGTCACAGGCAGGGTGCCACGGTGACTAGGAGATGTTAACTACCTCGCCTGCTATGCCTGTTGTATGCTATGCCTGTTTGGAGATTGCATGCCTCTTTCTCTTCGTGGTCGCTGGGATTGTTCTCCATATTTGGAATAAAAGTGCGTTAAGAGTATTTGACTGCTGCTACAAATGTACACGTGATTAATGATCCACTTCGTTGAGCTATTATTTGTGGCCATGTCGCTTATTTTAAAAAAAAGCTGTATATATCTTAGTGGACTTTACCTGGTAAAATAAAAATAAAAGTTTAGTTTCAGTAGCCGGGGTTGAACCCAGCTTCTCAATGGTACCAGTCCAGCGCTGATCTTTGAGCAACCTGGCTACCTCTCTAATTGTCGACACGACGACTATGCGATGTGGCATTATTTCAAGCGGTTGGTGCATACGCATTTATTTATTTGGATGTGGCAATGCTAAAGTGAGTGGTGCAGTATTAATTAGCGCGCTAAACTGTGAACCCAGCGATATGTAGATTTGGAGGTTGGTTTACTCCAGATAAGAATGCAAATTACACCAACGACCGAGTTCAAACGGCTGGAAGTTGTGTGGGGCGCTGTTGCGCAATCTGTAGGTGGCAGGCTGTCTCAATCGCCTGGAGGGGTGATTCATTGCAGGGCTGCGCCACTATCTATATGCAAGCAGTCGAGAATACATGACTGATAACGGCTTGCAAAAGTTCAGTAAACTATATTTGTGCAAAGTAAAAAACAATAGGCAATAAAGTGCATATAATCAGTACGTGCCGTGTTACCACATTGTATGTTAATTTACTTAAATAGCATCGTGCAAATATGTTCTCCTACAAACGAACTCTATTCTCATTGCCATGGACTAAAACGTAATCTTGTCAAGTTTAACAAAAGCTATAAATCGCGACGTTATAAACTAAAAATAACCTTTGGGATTTATTGTCAAGCAGAGGAGTGTAACCTACATTAATCTGGGGGTGATGGGGGAGGAGTGCACGTTTTACCGCTCACCACCAACGCCTTCGTGCTGTTCCACGTTTCAGACACCATGGGACCAGCCCGACAACGCATCCACCAGAAAGACACAGAGCTTTACGTGTGCGTAACCACTATACGCGCCCAGCGAAGCGTGGACCTAAAAGGTTTGGATCGATCGTTAAGCGTTTGGTAAGTGACCTGTTGACCAAGACACTACCGTCCTCAGAAGGTGCAAGGGAATTCACAGTTTTATTTACCAGTTAAACTCAACTGTGCTCTTAGCTCTTGTTCATAGGCGAGCTGGTCACACGTAATGATAGCTGAT
This sequence comes from Petromyzon marinus, assembly GCF_048934315.1. Lineage (NCBI taxonomy): Eukaryota > Metazoa > Chordata > Hyperoartia > Petromyzontiformes > Petromyzontidae > Petromyzon > Petromyzon marinus. Next base: position 13,519 of record NW_027423298.1, on the reverse strand, counting down.
GATCGCAGTAGCTGATATCACCACACGTGAGAATTTATAACAGCAGTCTAATCATCTGAACCAAGGAACCCGGATAAAAACCCAAGCTCCGACCACCACAGCGAGAGCACACGCCAACTCCAAAAGTATAACAGAGGCACCGCCAGGGTCCAGCATGACCTCCTGTGTACCGATCGAGGGAGATAACATCTTCTCAGCGGCAAATAGCAGCGAAACATTGCCTTAGCATTAAAATTATGGATTCACATCTCCAATACAATATTTTGGGGAAACTATCTGAACGTGGTGCTCTGGATGTATGACTGCTTCTTCTCTGTCTTGTTTTATTTATCCACACAGTCTCAATGTAACTCTACATCTCTGTAAATAAACCACATTATACATATCAATCTAGCGTCCACGCAACGATCCCCTCCCCCTAGCCCACACACCCCCTCTTCCCCCCCCCTTGCCCTGCCCCCCGTTCTTACCTAGAAACCTCTTACCATGGCATCTCTCTCCCACTTCAGTAGAAAAAACTTCTTGCTGTTGGGTTTCCCACCTGATGATGATTGCTTGTGTTGCAATAGAAACGTCGTGATTTATTTAATTTTATACCTACGTGACTTTACCGAAAGAACCAAAGAGTATTATAAAATATCTATAAATATATGTTGGCATATATATCTGACCATCAGTGAACGTGAAATAAAACTCGTGTTCATAGCCCTGCACAAGTATTTGAGCCCTGCACAAGTATTTGAGCCTTGGGACGCTAGTTTCACTTCCACTCATGGCCACCAACAATAGTGGTGATTATCTAAACCGGTTCTGGGCCTCCCCTAGGTCGACTCAGCCTCAAATGATAAAATGGTGCGGTAATGCAGTTTGACTTGGTGCTGGCCACCCACCTTGTATGCTGTGCCTGCCGTTATTAGGTGCTCACTAACAGCTCCATAAGTCTATTAAAGCGATATGGGGAATCGTTTTCTGTGTTTGGTAGAGAAACCTTTCTCAAAACAAGATTTCCCATGTGGGTCGCTCGACCTCTAAATTAATCAGGCGTAATAATGTGATTTGATCAACTTCTATGGTTAACGGGACAGTCTATGTGTGGGTGATGTTTACATCCACGATAGCATGGTTGGCTAAGTGCAGTGCAAAATAAATTTAACATACAAACAACAACAGGACGTTTCCTTCATCTGACCACTGCTACATAGAAGCGACTTCTCTGTCCGTGGCCAGGAGCAGCTTCAAAGCCCCTACATTTACTTTAGCCGATGATATCACAAGTGATGTCCACCGTTGTTGTACAGCAGGACTTTTGAGTGCATTCCATTGTAATGAGAGGCTGCCCTGCTGCAATTAACTCGTCACCACACTTGCGATCTAGAGGTCGATCCTTAGGCCTGGCATTTGGAGCGACGCTGCAAGCTTCTTAAATCTCGCTGCCTCTGTCCACCCAGCTGCGTAAATGGATACAGCACAGTTGGTCGATCGGCAGGTCGCATGCGGTGGTGGGGTAAAGCGTGGGTAACTCCCACCTCTTCCAACAAGGGAAGCATCTTGCAGGGCTGCACCTTTACTGACCGCACCGTCATTGATAAACCACGACGTGCATGGGTCCACGTATGACATGCGAGTAGGGGATCCACGTGCAGCGTGCGAGGATGCGAGGAAGGGATTCACGGGCAGCGTGCGAGTAGGGGGTCCACGAGCAGCGTGCGAGGAGGGGGTCCACGAGCAGCGTGCGAGGAGGGGGTCCACGAGCAGCGTGCGAGGAGGGGGTCCACGAGCAGCGTGCATGGAGGGGGGCCACTTGCGGCTTGTGAGGAGGGGGTCCAGGTGCGCCATGAGTGGAAGGGGTCCATGTGCTGTGTGCGGGGAGGGGACCCACGTGCGGCGTGTGAGGAGGGGGTCCAGGGATCTGTAAGACAATCTCTCTGAGACGGCGCTGCTGAGCGTCATCGTCGTCTCCATCGTTGACGAATGCTTTGTTGTCTCGACCAACAGCACCCCTCTTTGACTGCTGGCCCGACGACGACGACTCCACGTAGGAGAGCACGTGCAGCAGCGTGAACAACCTGAACGGGGGCAGAGGGGGGGGGGGCACGGAGGGGAAGGGGGAGGGGCACGGGGCGCCACGGTGGCAAAATGTCAGGAGTTAACGGACAGACCTAGGAGCCAATGGTTGACTGACTGAGATGACTGACAATGCACCAGCTGTGACCCCTACTGTGCCAAATTGTTGTGTTTAGCTGCCCGGTGCTCTGCTTATGGATGCGAGCATCGCTCCTCTGCCCTCCATTATTGCTGGTGGGTGACTGCCTCCAACTGCCAAGTAGCATCTCCTCAGGAGTGGCCAATCTTGAGACCGCTGGTACCAGTTATTGGCAAGTCCACTCATCTCTATATATCCTCTTGTACCATATCATTCCTTTTTTTCCCTAGCCCATGCCGTGCCCTTTAGTCTGATCTATCCTGCCAAATAATAGTTGCTTTGCCATGCAGTGGCTGGGCATGGGGGCTACATGACCCAGCCAACACAGCCACGCTTGTGAGAGGAGCTCACCAATGGGAGTGTGTCTAGATCTTTTAAGAATATGTGAGCTCCTGACACAATCCAGTCTGGTTAAACCCAGGATGCATTGTAGGCAGGGTGACCTGAATGTTTCTAACCGGTGCAGATGTTACTTTAGACACCTCAACATCCTTCTCGAAAGAATAAAGAAGGGAAGATATCAATGTGGTCAAATAAAATCCGGAGCTTCGCATGGAATGACAAACCAAGTAGTTTCCACCCAGTGTTACACAGCCGATGAAAAGATAATGCTGCCCGACTGTTTCGGAGTGAGACCTCGGCTGCGAAACCGGAGCTGGTCATAAGCACACTGCCCACACTCACATAAAGGCAAAGACATGGATCTCCTGGATAGCCTTAAGATACTGTTGGGGCAAGTGCTGTCAGCGAGTGGCACCTATGAAGGCCGGTACGGCACAAGGGGGGAAGTCCAGGACCATTTCAGATAATCGTTACTGTTGTTGGTCACTGAGTCGGCATGCACACACACCCCCTATGGCCACGCATGGGTCGACCCCCTCCCCTCCTCCTCAGCTGTGGTACAGCATGGCCAGGAACTGGACAATGAGCATGCTGGAGAAGGTGATGAGGAACATGAAGGCGAGGGGCAGCACGTCGATGACCGTCCCCTCGTTCTTCGTGCTCGGGATCTGGATGTAGAGGTCGGCTCCCACGAACTGCAGTGCCAGGGTCGCCACCAGCCACAGTGCATTGATCATGAAGTAGACGAAAGTGCCCTGCACGTTGGGACAGACAGACCAGGCCTGATTTACATTGCATTGGCCGAGTGGCGGGGGGGATGACCCCGGGCTGTTTATGGATCCCCTCTTTGTGCGTTCATTTTTCTCCCCCACTGTCCACTCTCGACGCCAAATGGTCACTTCTGTTGTTATTGTTTTATTGTTCATGTATTTTACAGGATTAGCGGATTATTGGAACAATTAACAATTAATTCGTTGGAATAATAAGGCATAGGTAATTCAATGCCGTTTAAATCTTCTTCTACCACATGCCAAGTACGGTAAGTACTCGCTTAACGCCTGCTGTTTGCACAACGCGTTGTCGCTGGAACGCAATTTTTCTGTTATCGAAGCATCTCCGGTACTCGCGATGACGCGTTGCCAGTACCTTGTTTCTTATCTCGAAGAGTTCCTGCTTCACGCGTTTCCTGTGATCGTCATCTTCCTCCAGAGGCTTGAGGTAGTCACTGATCATGCTCTTCCAAAACTCGTCTTCCTCCTATGCATTCCCATCCACAGGACAGAAGGTTCACTTTGTGCGATTGTCCAAATAACAACAACTTACTCCGATGAATAATATTAATATTGTAATAGTAATAGGTTTTACCCTTTTAACTGGCACAAAAACTGACACCTTTATTCAAGGCATCGTATTTGCAATAACCACAACACAAGCAATCAAAATGCAAACAAAAGAGACAACTCTGATAATAATATGCACTGTCCTTGAATTTGATTGGTCCACACCCGAGACGGCTTTTCTTAGAGCCTAGTCTCCACTGGTGTTAAATGCTCACCCCGAGCCCTCAATACTCTGATAGTGCGCTGTTTTTGAGTTGTACGCCTTTTGGCGTCTTCTGGTCCAACACCAGAGTGCTTGCCACAAATGAATCACAATAGCTTGCTAATCTCGTCTAGGAGCATTAACCATCACCCACACTTCGTTCATCCATTCATCAAACAAAGATGGTCACCGCATCGCGTGATTTCAGATGCTCGGTCTTGTTTAACTGACAAGCAATGACTTCGCATTTAATTTTCGATTTAAAGCTTTCGTGACTGCAGGGATTCATCTTCTTGGTTCTTTCGGTAAAGTCACGTAGAATGGAAATAAAATAATACAAATAAAACATAATAAAATAAAATTCTCACGACGTTTCGGCCACAACTCAAGTAGCCTTTTTCAGGTGAAGGAACAGAACTGTCGCGACGACAGCGCTTCAATGAACGCTGCAAAGATTCGCAGCGTCTTTTAAGCTAGGTGGGAGAAGTAAAGCGCCTTGACAAAGGTGTTTACATATCAAACAGGATAATTTAGCATTGAAATAGCGGTGTTAAAGTGTTGGATCAGCAGGATGTTAAAGTCAGAAATTAGCTTGTAACTGGGAGATTAGCATGATGTTAATGTGAGGGATTAGCATGTGACTGGTCACGAAATAGCTATGTTAAAGTCGAAGTTTATATATCAACAGAGGCATTTAGTATATGGACGCTAAACGACTGAAACTACCCAACTATCATACAATACACCGATGTGAAAAAACTAAGTATAAACTACATCAATGTTATCAATAAACTCTATATACTCTCCAATCAGCTGAGCTACTAACAATAAGTCGTTATACATTACAATGCCATATGGCGAAAAAATGGGTGGCGGTTTTTTCTTTTCAACGTTAGCACCACGGAAAGCGACGAGCTTTGTTCAGACGGACGAGTCCATCTATGCTTGGAACGGAGGAGGGGAGAGAAACATCCACGATGCGCTGCTCTGTCCTGTGTTGCGTTACAACTATTTTATAAACTAGACTACTATACATTGCAATGTTATACCTTCCAATCTAAACTACATTGTATAATATCGTATACACAGCCCAATGTAAGCTCTAACATCAATTCCATACACCCAGCCATCAGATTTACCATGGAAGTCGATAAAGATGGCAAGCTACCCTATTTGGATGTCCTAATTAAAAGGAGACCTGATGGTTCAATGAGCCACTGTGTCTACAGGAAAGCTACGCATATGGATGTTTACTTAAAACCAGATTCCCACCACCATCCGTCCCAGAAGAACTCCCTCATCAAGACTCTATACCATAGAGCCCAATGCATTTCCGACCAGGAACACATTGCCAGTGAACTCTAGCACGTACACCAAGCTCTCAAGGCTAATGGTTACTCCGACTACACAATCCGCAAAACCATCACTCCAGCCATGAAGAAGGATTCTCTTGAGGAGCCATTCAAAACCATCACCTTACCCTACATTGCGGGGGTCACAAAAAAGATCTCCAAAATCCTGAATAAACACAAGATCCAGGTCCGATTCAACACAGTACATAAAATGCGTGATCTGGTTCCGTCTGTAAAAGATGTGGTTCCAGACATACAGTACCCGGGCGTCTACAAACTAAGTTGCCTCTGTGGTAGCAGCTACATTGGAGAAACCAAACGACATATCTCGGACCGCATCCGTGAACATAAAGCAGACTTGAAACACGGTAGGACGAACACCTCAGCCGTGGCAGATCACTGTTATAATTTAGTGGGCTCACATGACACGGAGGTTCTCTGCAAGCCATCCGGCTACCATGAGACATTCGTTCATGAGGCCATCCACATATACAAACACAGAGGCAATTTCAACCGAGAAGATGGATTCTGGCTTAGTAACCATTGGAAAGACGTTATAAACCATTTCGGTTCTTAATTGATTGTATTATACGGTGACTTTCAGACTGCAGTCCATTCCCTGACAATGTCTCTAAATACCGTTCACACAACGGTCAAAGGTATAGCATGTTGTATAATAAATAGTTTAACATTGTAATGTTTAGCATAATTCATAAGGCAATATATGGTATCGTAATTGTATAGTGAATATACAGTAGTGTGGTATACAGTAGGGTTGGTAGAATAATACATAGTGTAATATTACAAGTCTATTTTACAGTCTAAAGTATAGGGTAGTGTATAGTAACGCATTGTATAATTTAATGGTGGGTTTGTCTATGGCAGTGTATATTACGGTGTATAGTCGTGTAATGTAGAAAAAGTTTAGTTGGGGACATATCAATATAATGCATAATGTTAGAGCTTACATTGGGCTGTATACGATATTATACAATGTAGTTTAGATTGGAAGGTATAACATTGCAATGTATTGTAGTCTAGTTTATAACATAGTTGTAACGCAACACAGAACAGAGCAGCGCATCGTGGCTGTTTCTCCTCCCCTCCTTCGTTCCGAGCATAGATGGACTCGTCCGTCTGAACAAAGCTCGTCGCTTTCCGTGGTGCTAACGTTGAAAAGAAAATACCACCACCCATTTTTTCGCCATATGGCATTGTAATGTATAACGACTTATTGTTAGTAGCTCAGCTGTTTGGAGAGTATATAGAGTTTATTGATAACATTGATGTAGTTTATATTTTAGTTTTTTATTAGTTTACTATATGGTATTCATTATATAGTGTAGTGTATACCCAGTTACTTTATGTTAATAGCTCAACTTATTGAAGAATATATTGAGTACATTTATTATATTGATGTAGTTTATACTTAGTTTTTTTCACATCGGTTTATTGTATGATAGTTGGATAGTTGCAGTCCTTTAGTGTCCATATACTAAATGGCCCTGTTGATATGTAAACTTTGATTTTAACATAGCTATTTCCGTGACCAGTCACATGCTAATCTCTCACAATAACATCATGCTAATCTCCCAGTTACATGCGAATTTCTGACTTTAACACCCTGCTGATCCAACACTTTAACACCGCTATTTCAATGCTCAATTATCCTGTTTGATATGTAAACTCCTTTGTCAAGGCGCTTTACTTCTCCCACCTAGCTTAAAAGACGTTGCGAATCTTAGCAGCGTTCATTGAAGCGCTGTCGTCCTGAGAGTTCTGTTCCTCCACCTGAAGAAGCCTACTTGTGTTGTGGCCAAAACGTCGTGAGAATTTTATTTTTATTATTTTATTTCCATTCTATGTGACTTTAACGAAAGAACCAAGAAGACTTTGTCTTTGTTTGATGAAAATATTACCTTTGGTATGGAGGGCGAGGTCTGTGTCTGATTGCTCTGGAGGTCGACTTTTGCTCTCTACTTCTTCTGGATGCTCTGTTTGAGTGCTCGCGATGTCTTCTAGTCTCGCCTCTGCTCCTTCTGAATGCTCCATCTGAGTGTTTGCGATGTCCTCTTCTCTCGACTCGATCTCTGCTCCTTCAGGATGCTCTGTCCCAGTGCTCGCAATGCCCTGTCGTTTCTCCTCGCTCTCTACTCCTACTGTATGATCTGTCTGAGTGCTCGCGATGTCCTCTGGTCTCGTCTCTGCTCCTTCTGGATACTCCATCTGACTGTTTGCGATGTTCTCTCCTCTCGACTCGATCGCTGCTCCTTCAGGATGCTCCGTCTGAGTGCTTGCGATGCCCTGTCGTCTCTCCTCACTCTCTACTCCTTCTGGATGATCTGTCTGAGTGCTCACGATGTCCTCTGGTCTCGTCTCTGCTCCTTCTGGGTGCTCCATATGAGTGTTCGCGATGTCCTCTCCTCTCGCCTCGATCTCTGCTCCTTCTGGATGCTCCATCTGAGTGCTCGTAGTGTCCTGTTGTCTGGCCTCAATTGGACGCAGCTTCATCTCTCTGTCGAGTTCCACCGTGCACGACTCCACTCGGCTGGGAGGGATGATGATAAACTGTTAAACTAAACCATTATTTTTATTTTACCATGTAAGGCCCACTGAGCTAGGAAGCTTTTTTGTAGAATCGACCTGAATATCACAAATTATAACTCAATGAGCGGCTTATCACGTGGAAATTACAGCAGCCAAATACTCTAATCACATGATGATTCTAAATGAGGAGGGAAAAAATCAGGGAACCCGGAGTAAAATCCACACCAACATGGGGAGAGAAAAGAATAGACGCAGACTCCATATAGGCAACAGGCATCGTCAGGTTTGGGATCGAAGCCACTACCTCCTGCATACCAGGGGAGGTAGTTAACATCTAGCCACCACGGCGCCTAAGATACAAGCACAACTAGAATCACAGTTAATAAGTTGAGACAAGACTCAGTATTGACTTGAGTAAAATGTTACGTTGTAAATCCTCCTCCACCCGACACAGCCAATCAATAATCATAATCTGTATTTCTACTGCAGGAGGAGTCCGATGAGCTATGAACCTATTTTCACAGATGTCCAGTAGGTGTAGGGGATTATAAAGTTAGAACATAAAACGATAGCAGTGCTAAGTATAGGAAATATAATAAAATAAATAAAGTATATGAGTGCAACTTGCATGAGTACATCAGTTACTGCCAATTTTTCAATACTAAATGCATAACTTGGGGCAAGGCAGCAAAACAACAGTCCCAAACCACACCAAGATAACACAGTCCCTCAATAATATGGGACATAAACGTTGAACTATCGATACACGAGAGGTAAGGATCAAAGTTAAAAGCATGGCTACAGGCTCTCAGTGAGGTGGTGGCACCTTGAACTGTCATCCTCCTGACTCAGTGCCGAGTATTTCTTCGGATGGACGCTGATCCTCCACTGGAAGCAGTCCCACTCGAGTGGCAGTATATAGCATTTCGTTCCATTCAAACGATGCTTGCGTTCCTTCTTCTGCTGGGACAGGAGGATGGGCATTGTGCTGAAGGCAGGGTCCTTCAATGATATCAAACCAGTGGGAAGCGCACACAAGCTGGAAGGCAGTTTCAGCTGCTCAGTGAACTGGCGCCAATAACTGTCCAAGCTCTGCGGTCCTCCATGTATGAAGATTTTATTGGCCAACGGGAAACCAGAACACCATGGAATAGACCCACAAATGCGAGGGGGAAACATTGCGTTCTATTCAGATGGAACAAATAGTCCATAATTGTCATACTACACTCTCCTGGAAAGTCAGTGAATGACTCCTCCTCGATACCCACCGTGTTGGATTAATGGACACGAGTGGCACAGCCACCACCACCGTTCTTGTCAAGAAACATAAACGATAATTTTGCAAGCTCCGGTCATCCTCTCATCAGTGGATTTTGGCTAACCATTGAACAAAGACAGTGACCACATCGCGTGCTTTTGGGTGCGCTTGTGCGTCCATCTGGAACCCTCTTCCTTACAATATGAGAAAGCAATTGGAGCTATGCACTTTTAAATCATTACATTGAAAACTAATTTCTTAAAAACTGCTCTTTGTGTTTAGAAACTTTCCTTCCTTCGCACCTCCAATTAGCACAGTTGGCTACACATGGTGTGAAAGAAGTTCAACATACATACATCTGGACCAGTCCTTGGCCTTCCCTCAAAAAGCCTCAAAAATAGCCAAATGTGATGTAGTAAACATGACAACAATGGAGACAAAGGCGGCCGGGCATGGTGCTGGCCACCTACCCTCTTATGTGCCATTCCGGACTTCACAGGTGCTACTCGCTAACAGCACTTGCCCCAACGGTCGGTTAAAAGCTATATGGGGATCGCTGCCTTCGTCTTGGCGGGGGTTGGGGGCATATGTTACACTTTTTTTGCAATGTACGTAGCCAATCATGCTAATCGGAGGTGCGGGACGGAGCAACAGAGGAGAATGGAGCGAAACTCCAAATAACGTTCGACACAAAAACAACAACGACAATAACGATAACACATAAAGTAACTCACCTCCTTAGGGGAGGGCTCAGTAGGCGCCTTGGTCTCACGCGTGCCCCATGATACGTTGTACATGTTGACCAATGAGTAGATGAGCAGCAGCAGGTATCCCGTGGGAATGCAGATGAGGTACAAGAATCCGTGCACGATGCAGAAGAACTCGCGCGGGTGCAGCGCCGCGGCGATGAGATGGATGCCCGCGAGAGTGATGAAGAAGATGCTGCTGGGTGTGAGGATACCGTTCTTGACAATGTCGCCGACCATAGCGAGCAGCGTGCCCGTCATGAGGAACATGTAGATCACGGTGAGCACCATGGCCACCTTAAAAAAAATACCAGGTATAAAGCTCTTTTCAGAAGCCACCTGGCCACAAATGATAGATCAACGAAGTGGCTCATCACGTGGTAATGTATATCAGCAGCCAGATTAAATGCAGAGGGAAGATAGAGAGAACACGTGGACTCCAAATACATAACAGGCGTTAAGGTCGGGATAGGGATCGAACCCACGCCCTCCTGTATACCATGCGAGGGAGTTTACATCTCGCCATCGCAGGAGGAGACCTTAGCCATCGGCATCACCATTGTCCTTTTTGTCCAACCACCACCACTTCTTGGGGAGTTACTTTGCATTTATTCCGCACTTTTCCACAAAGTCCTCAAGACCCTGCACTTTGCAAACAACAACACAATAATGATAGCTCATTGTTCTTCTGGGTTCTTTCGGTAAAGTCACGTAGAATGGAGATGAAATAATAAAAATAATAATAACAGAATAAAATTCTCACGACGTTTCGGCCACAACACAAGTAGCCTTCCTCAGGTGAAGAAACAGGACTGTCTGGAAGACAGCGCTTGAGTGAACCCTGCCAAGCATGGCAGCGTCTTTTAAGCTGTGTGGGAGGAACAGAGCACCTTGACAAAGCAGTTTACATAGAAATTAGCATGTAACTGGGGGGATGAGCATGATGTTGGTGTGAGGGATTAGCACCACGGAGAGAGACGAGCTTTATTAAGACGGACGAGTCCATCTATGTTCAGAACGGAGGAGGTGGAGAGGAGTTTAGATATCAACAGTAAATTAGCATGTAACTGGGGGATTGGCATGATGTTAGTATGAGGGATTAACACCACAGAGAGCGACGAGCTTTGTTCAGACGGACGAGTCCATCTGTGTTCGGAACGGAGGAGGGGTAGGAAGAGGAGGAACCCTCAAGACCTTGGGTTTTCGGATGCCTTTGTCCGAACGATCCGCCTACTCTACACCAAGGCGGAGTGCATGATCAAGATCAACGGCGCCCTCACTGCCCCGGTTAAATTCGAGCGAGGAGTGAGACAGGGATGCCCATTGTCGGGCCAACTTTATGCCCTGGCATTAGAGCCTTTCCTGAATCTCATAAGGCGGAGACTCAGCGGCCTGGTGCTGAGGGAACCAAGCATCAAGTTGGTCCTGACGGCATACGCCGACGACGTCCTCCTCATCCTGCGCTCCCTGGCTGATGTCGCCCTGCTGCATGAGTGCCAGGAGGTCTTTTCGAAAGCCTCGTCATCAAAAATGAACTGGCAAAAGTGCAGCGGCCTGCTGGTTGGAGCGTGGGACATGACTGAGTGTCCCGAGAAGGCAAAAGCCATCAATTGGAGCACAACATCGCTGCACCACCTGGGGGGGTTCCTCGGACCAGAGGAGGAACCACCGCAGAGGAACTGGGTCGAGCTGGAGGAGAAGGTGAAGGAGCGGCTGGCCACCTGGAGTCGCCTGTGCAAGTTCCTCACCTTCAGGACAAAGACGTTGGTGGAGAACCAGCTGGTGACGTCCATACTGTGGCACCGACTCTTCTCCCTGCACCCCCCCATGAGCCTTGTCAACGCACTTCAGAAGCAAGTCCTCGACTTCTTCTGGTCAGGTGGAGGACATCGGGTCGCGGCTGGGGTCCTGGCCCTGCCACTGGACGAGGGCGGTCACGGGCTGGTGTGCGTGCGGAGTCAGCTGGCCACCTTCCGACTGCAGGCAGCGCAAAAGTTCCTGCACGCCGCCCCTGCACCGGCCTGGAGCGTCACGGCCTCCTTACTCCTGAAACAGCTGGGGGGTCTGCAGTGCTCCAAGCAACTATTCTACATGGACCTGCAGGGCCTCCCACTGGGACAGCTGCCACCCTTCTACAGAAGCGTCCTGCAGACATGGAGCTCCCTCGCCGTCAGGAGGCTGAACCAACCGTGATCGGCTGAGGATCTGGTCTTCGAACCGATCCTCAGGAACCCACAGACAAAGCTGCCATCCACCACCACCACCCCTGGCATGGAGAGGCGCCTCGCCAACGCGCGGCTCACCAGGATGGGAGATCTGGTGGAGCCTGAAACACGGGGCCGGTGGATCGGACCAGCAGACGTGGCCACAAAGACAGGGCTGCAGTCGCTCCGGGTGGCTGCCCGGATCCTGGCCGAAGCCAAGGGGGCCTTCTCAGTGGCAGCGGGGAGAACGCCCCCCATCGGCGTTGGGGATGACGAGGCCCCTCTCGATCCCCTTCCACCGGAGCTCTCAGTCGTGCCACTGCATCGCCAATGCCGACAAACGAAGGCGGATCACAACCTGTGCCGGCTAGAAGACCTACCGGAGGTGGCCTTCGCAAATGTAAAGAGGAAGGTTCTCTACTCCTACATGGTCCGGTTCCACCAACAGGACACCCTGAGGAGCCACAAGGACCATGCCTGGAGGAAAGCCCTGCCCTGCGTCTCTCCGGAGAGGCCTCGCTGGAGGCAACTCTACTGCAGACCGACGTACAACCGCATCGGCGACCTCAGCTGGAGCATCGCCCACGGCACCGTCACCACCAACGTCTCCCTGGCGCGCTTCACCGACACGTCCCCGGAGTGCCGGTTCTGCGGTAAAGTGGAGACGGTGGCGCACCAATATGTGGAGTGCAAGAGCCTGGACTCGCTGTTCAAGGTCCTGAGAAACATCCTCCTAAGGTTCAGCCTCCACTTCTCCCCGACGGTCCTCTTCTTTGGATACCCGAAGGGCAACAGACCCCAACATCTTCAGGGGCTGGTCAACGTGCTCTTCGGCTACGCCAAGCTCGCCATATACAGGGCAAGGAAGGTGGCCCTGGAGGGGCAACGTCCAGCCAGCAGCCTGGGCATCTTCCACGCTCTGGTCGGATCAGGGTGTGGCTGGAGTTCCACTACACGCGGCTGACCCACGCCGTGCCGGCCTTCAAGGAGCAGTGGGCGCTGGAGGAGGCCGTGTGCTCGGTGGCAGATGACGGAGAGCTCTGCATGCAGATCTAAGCTACCCGTCGTAGGCCGTTTGACTGTGGGAAGGGCAGCGTGCCGATGCAGCACTTGTCGTAGTTATAAAGAAAAAAGAGAGAGCGAGAGAGAGGCAAATGGAGTAGGAAGAGAGGGGGTAGAGAGAGAGGAGAGGCAGAGAGGGGGGTAGAGAGAGAGGGGGCAGAGAGGGGGGTAAAGAGAGAGGGAAGGGGAAAGAAAAAAAAGTATATTTTGGGTCTTTCATTTAAAAAGGGGGGGTTACATTAAGCAAAGCATAACAAAAAAAA
>NW_027423297.1:118035-119866 GCF_048934315.1 Petromyzon marinus | reverse complement strand
CATCATCACGTGGGACATTGTATAGCAGTAGTGAAATACTCTAAACGCGTGAAGTCGACTCTCAATGTGGAGGGACATACCGGAGGACCCAGAGAAATAGTTGGGTTCAGTTGAGCGACTCTTGATGTTCTATAGTCTGAATGCTCATATCAAGAAATATCCTCAAACAGTTTCACAATGTGGGGCCCCCAACAACAACAATGCTACGCTGAGATGGATAGGTTGGGGCAGACTCGGCCTGGAGTTGCACGGCTGTCCATCCCTCGAGCCTGCGATTCGCAGCACGCTTGGATACGTGCGGTGCGAAAGAAGTTCAACATTCACACAAAGGTTTGAACAAATCGCTCGCACATATTAGTGAACCGAGTAATTCGTCTCCCACATACTTAGCGACACACAAAGACAAAATTCCCCCCCCCCCACCGTGTAGCCTTCACAGACTGTTGGGGCAAGTGCTGTTAGCGAGTAGCACGTATTGAAGGCCGGCACTGTGGCACACGAGGGGGTGGGTGGCCAGCACCACGCCCGAACGCCTTTGTCTCCCCAGTGGCGATGTTTACTACACAAAGCACTCATTTGAGGCTGAGTCTACCGAAGAGAGGCCCAGGACCGGTTCAGATAATCGTCACTGCTGTTGGCCGCCTTCCATGCTGCTCTCCCTCCACTCTCTCCCCACTCCCACCCACTCTCCCCTCACTCACTCACTCTCCCCTCACTCACCCACTCTCCTCTCACTCACCCACTCACTCTCCCCTCACTCACTCACTCTCCCCTCACTCACCCACTCTCCTCTCACTCACCCACTCACTCTCCCCTCACTCACCCACTCTCCTCTCACTCACCCACCCTCCCCTCACTCACCCACTCTCCCCTCACTCACTCACTCTCCTCTCACTCACCCACTCTCCCCTCACTCACTCTCCCCTCACTCACTCACTCTCCCCTCACTCACCCACTCTCCCCTCACTCACCCACTCTCCCCTCACTCACTCACTCACTCTCCCCTCACTCACCCACTCTCCGCTCACTCACTCACCCACTCTCGCTCACTCACTCACCCACTCTCCCCTCACTCACTCACTCTCCTCTCACTCACCCAATCTCCCCTCACTCACTCACTCTCCCCTCACTCACCCACTCTCCGCTCACTCACTCACCCACTCTCCGCTCACTCACTCACCCACCCTCCCCTCACTCACTCACTCTCCTCTCACTCACCCACTCTCCCTCACTCTCCCCTCACTCACCCACTCTCCTCTCACTCACCCACTCTCCCCTCACTCACTCACTCTCCTCTCACTCACCCACTCTCCCCTCACTCTCCCCTCACTCACCCACTCTCCTCTCACCCAGTCTCCCCTCACTCACCCACTCTCCTCTCACTCACCCACTCACTCTCCCCTTACTCACTCACTCACTCTCCCCTGACTCACTCACCCACTCACCCACTCTAAACTCACACTCACCCAGCCACTCTCCCCCTCACTCTCCCCGCGCTCTCCCCTCGCTCCCCCCCCCTACTCTCCCTTTACTCTCCCTTTACTCTCCCTTCACTCTCCCCACACTTTCCCCACACTCTCCTCGCACTCTCCCCTTACTCTCCCTTCACTCTCCCCACACTCTCCCCTCACCCCCCCTACTCTCCCTTTACTCTCCTTTTACTCTCCCCTTACTCCTCCCTTCACTCTCCCCACACTCTCCCCTTACTCTCCCCTCACTCTCCCCTTACTCTCCCCTTACTCTCCCTTCACTCTCCCCTCACTCTCCCTTTACTCTCTCTTTACTCTCTCTTTACTCTTCCCTCACTCTCCCCGCACTCTCCCCACACTCT
>NW_027423297.1:98035-113035 GCF_048934315.1 Petromyzon marinus | reverse complement strand
CGCCCTCCAACAACAACGGAGGGCGGAGGAGCGACGCTCACAACAATGAGCGGAGCGCCAGGTGGCTAAAGCACAGCAGGTTGGCACATTAGGGGGCACAGGTGGTGCACCAGCCAGTCATCTCAGTCAGTCGACCCGTGGCACCTGGGTCTGCCCCGTGACCTCCTGCCAGCAGGCGTTCGACACTTCACGTGGCCTCAAGGTGCACATAGCCTGGCACAAGCATCTTGGTGACGTCACCGCTACTTAGTGGCGAATGGCGGTTGTTGGTGGTGGTGATGATGATGTTACTTGCCGTGATGATGATGGTGGTGGCAATGGTGATGATGGTTGTGATGATGGTGGTGTAGGTGGTGTAGGTGATGGGGGTGGTGATGGTGGTGGTGATGATGTTGCTTGCCGTGGTGATGGTGGTGGTGATGATGATTGTGGTGGTGATGATTATGATGTACATGACCTGCTTTGACGCGTGGGGATTGACCAGCAACACGAATGGAACACAAAGTGGGAAGTAAGGAGACACGCGTGTTTGGGACGTTGACACCGAGAGAGACTGACAGACAGAGACAGACAGATAGACAGGGATAGAGAGACACAGACAGAGAGGCAGAGAGAGAGACACACACAGACAGAGAGACAGAGAGGCAGAGAGAGAGACACACATACAGACAGAGAGGCAGATAGACAGAGAGAGACACACACAGACAGATAGACAGATAGACAGAGAGAGACACACAGACAGAGAGACAGAGAGAGACACACACAGACAGAGAGACAGAGAGGCAGAGAGAGAGAGACACACAAACAGATAGAGAGGCAGAGAGAGAGACACACACACAGACACAGAGAGAGAGAGACACACACAGACACACAGACAGAGAGAGAGAGAGACACACACTCACAGACAGAGAGACAGAGAGACAGATAGAGAGACAGAGAGGCAGAGAGAGACACACACAGACAGACAGATAGAGAGAGACACACACAGACAGAAAGAGGCAGAGAGAGACACACACAGAGACACAGACAGAGAGAGAGAGACACACACAGAGAGAGGCAGAGAGAGACACACACAGACAGAGAGACAGAGAGAGAGACACACACAGACAGAGAGACAGAGAGAGAGAGACACACACAGACAGAGAGACAGAGAGGCAGAGAGAGAGAGAGACACACACAGACAGATAGACAATAGACAGAGAGAGATACACACAGACAGAGAGACAGAGAGAGAGAGACACACACAGACAGAGAGACAGAGAGGCAGAGAGAGAGAGAGACACACACAGACACAGAGACAGAGAGAGAGACACACAAACAGATAGACAGAGAGGCAGAGAGACACACAGACAAAGAGACAGAGAGACGCACACACAGACAGAGAGACACACAGACAGAGAGCAAGAGAGACAGACAGATAGATAGAGAGGCAGAGAGAGACACACACACAGACACACAGACAAATAGAGAGAGACACACACAGACAGAGAGAGGCAGAGAGAGAGAGAGAGACACACACAGACACACAGACAGAGAGAGAGACACACACAGACAGAGAGAGGCAGAGAGAGACACACACAGACACACAGACAGAAAGAGATACACACTGACAGAGAGACACACAGACAGAGAGACAGAGAGAGACACACACACAGACAGAGAGACACACAGACAGAGAGACAGAAAGAGACACACACACAGACAGAGAGACACAGAGAGAGAGACACACACAGACAGAGACAAAGAGAGAGACGGACAGATAGACAGAGAGACAGAGAGAGACGGACAGATATACAGAGAGACAGACAGAGAGACAGAGAGACAGAGAGAGAGAGACACACACACAGACAGAGAGACAGAGAGAGACACACACAGACAGAGAGACAGAGATACAGAGAGACAGAGAGAGACACACATAGACAGAGAGACAGACAGAGAGACACACAGAGACAGAGAGACAGAGAGAGAGACAGACAGATAGACAGAGAGACAGAGAGAGACACACACAGACAGAGAGACAGAGAGACACACACAGACAGAGAGACAGATAGACAGAGAGACAGAGAGATAGACAGATAGACAGACAGAGAGACAGAGAGAGACACACACAGACAGAGAGACAGAGAGACAGACACATAGACAGAGAGAGACACACACATAGACAGAGAGACAGACAGAGAGACAGATAGAGAGACAGATAGACAGATAGACAGAGAGACAGAGAGAGAGACACACACATAGACAGAGAGACAGACAGAGAGACAGATAGAGAGACAGATAGAGAGACAGATAGACAGATAAACAAAGAGACAGATAGACAGAGGAGGGACACGCGGATTGGAGAACGTAGACGAGTTACAGACAGATCAGAATCTCGATTTAGACTGCAGGAGAAATCCGATGAGCTCCAAAGCTCTTCGTCACAGATGTCCAGTCGCGCCACGGCGTCACAGCGACCGAGTTCAATGGCGAGAACGAAGGGTAAGCGGGTCAAATTCTGAGCTCTTTCGGTAAAGTCACGTTGAAGGGAACAATGAAATAATACAATATATACAACAATAAAAATTCTCACGACGTTTCGACCATAACACAAACGGTCGTCATCAGGTGTTGTCGGTTTGCATTTATTTATTTTTAAACGTTTTATTTATTTATATAAAAAAAAACGTCAGCGCCACGCGCAGCGATTTGGTAGTTTATTTAGAAGGACTAGTCCATCTATATTCTGAAAAGAGGAGGGGGAGACGAAAAATTAATGTATGCTGTCTGAAAGCCACTGTAAGCATGAACAATCAATTAAGACCTGAAATGGTTTATCAAATCTTTCCAATGATTGCTAAGCCAGAATCCATCTTCTCGGTTGAAATTGTCTCTGTATTTGTATATGTGGATAGCCTCATGAACGAATCTCTCATGGTAGCCAGATGGCTTACAAAGAACCTCTGTCTTGGAAAAGTCAATGGCATGTGAGCCTACTGAAT
The DNA here is from genome assembly GCF_048934315.1 of Petromyzon marinus. Lineage (NCBI taxonomy): Eukaryota > Metazoa > Chordata > Hyperoartia > Petromyzontiformes > Petromyzontidae > Petromyzon > Petromyzon marinus. The sequence continues at coordinate 110,054 of NW_027423297.1, read as the reverse complement.
TATAACAGTGATCTACCACGGCCGAGGTGTTGGTCCTACCGTGTTTAAGGTCTGCTTTGTGTTCACAAATGCGGTCCGAGACATGGCGTTTGGTTTCTCCAATGTAACTACTACCACAGAGGCAACTTAGTTTGTAGACACCAGGGTATTGTATGTCCGGAATCACATCTTTTACAGACGGAACCAGATCACGGATTTATGTAATGTGTTGAAACGGACCTGGATCTTGTGTTTATTCAAGATTTTGGAGATCTTTTTTGTGATCCCCGCAATGTAGGGTAAAGTGATGGTTTTGAAAGGCTCCTCAAGAGGGTCCTTCTTCATGGTTTGAGTGATAGCTTTGCGGATTGTATAGTTGGAGTAACATTAGCCTTAAGAGCTTGGTGTATGTGCTTGAGTTCACTGCCTATGTGTTCCTGGTCGGATATGCATTGGGCTCTATGGTACAGAGTCTTGATGAGAGAATTCTTCTGTGATGGATGGTGGTGGGAATCCAGTTTCAGATAAGCATCCGTATGGGTAGCTTTCCTGTAGACAGAGTGGCTCATTGAACCATCAGGTCTCTTTTTTATTAGGATATCCAAAAAATGTAGCTTGCCATCTTTTTCGACTTCCATGGTAAATCTGATGGCTGGGTGTATGGAATTGATGTGGTCGAAGAATTGGTCTAGAGCAGGCCGGCCATGTGGCCAGATGACAAAAGTGTCATCCACGTACCTCTTCCATAAGGTTGGGCGTAGAGTGGCAGTCTGGATGGCGTCAGTCTCAAATTTCTCCATGAAAATGTTGGCTATAACCGGAGATAGGGGGGAGCCCATTAGGGTGCCCTCAGTTTGTTTGTAGAAAGTTCCATTCCAAGTGAAGTATGTATTGGTTAAACAGTGTCTCACCAGGGGGGTACCTCAGTGTTTAGTCCTTGATGCACCAAGTCTTCAATGATTGCGATGGTGTCAGGTACAGGAACCTTGGTGAATAAGGAAACTACATCAAAACTGACAAGCAGGTCGTCTGGGGACAGGGAAATACCCTTGATTGTCGATACCAGGTGAGTAGAATTTTGTACCGCAGAGATGGTTTTTCCAGTGAAAGGACGCAGGATTTCAGACAAAAAACGAGCCAGTTTTGTAGGTGGGGGAGTTGATAGTAAGCGGGTCGCTAAGAATACCAAGCGAAGAAGTGCACGAGACACCACCACCACCACCATCATCAACATCACGTCGCCTATGAACAAGAAACGAAGCGGACTGGGACCAGGGCAGGACGGTGCCGCTGTCACGGGTGGTCAATTGTCGCCGCTTCTGGGTGAGGTCGCGTCCAACATGTAAATGTTGTTTAAACCCAACACCACCCGACACGGCCAACTAGTAAGGGTTGTCACGTACACAGAACGTGCCAATTGGTCACTAGTACAGCACTAGCTGGTTGTGTGTTGGAGAGTGAAACCACAACACAACACCGGCTAGTGCTGGACTCGTAACGAATTGGCACGTTCTTTTTAAGTGACAAACTTTACTCATTGGCTGTGTCGGGTGGTGGTGGGTTCAACGACGACACAACATTTATATATTGGCGCGACCTCACCCAATACACCTCCATTATGGATATGGGTCGCGAAAGCCTCCTTCTGCAACTCTGGGGGGGCTGGGAGGCGTGGGGGGCTGGGAGTGGTGGTGGGCTGGGAGTGGTGGGGGGCTGGGAGGGTGGGGGGCTGCGAGGGGTGGGGGGCTGGGAGGGTGGGGGATTGGAAGGGGTGTCTCCTCGCCGCGGAGATGGAGAGATGAAATCGACAAGAGCTATAGACTCGGGATCGGTAAAATAAAACCACAAACCCCCTAAATACGGGGATCCAAGAGGCGCAGTGCGACGCGATGGGAGAGGGCAAGGACCTTCAAGAAGAACGTCAACAAGTAGCTCCTTCAAGAAGAACGTCACCAAGTAGCTCCTTCAAGAAGAACGTCACCAAGTAGCTCCTTCAAGAAGAACGTCACCAAGTAGCTCCTTCATGAAGGACGTCACCAAGTAGCTCCTTCATGAAGAACGCCACCAAGTAGCTCCTTCAAGAAGAACATCACCAAGTAGCTCCTTCATGAAGAACGTCACCAAGTAGCTCCTTCAAGAAGAACGTCACCAAGTAGCTCCTTCATGAAGAACATCACCAAGTAGCTCCTTCAAGAAGAACGTCACCAAGTAGCTCCTTCATGAAGAACGTCACCAAGTAGCTCCTTCATGAAGAACGTCACCAAGTAGCTCCTTCAAGAAGAACGTCACCAAGTAGCTCCTTCATGAAGAACGTCACCAAGTAGCTCCTTCATGAAGAACGTCACCAAGTAGCTCCTTCAAGAAGAACGAAACCAAGTAGCTCCTTCAAGAAGAACGTCACCAAGTAGCTCCTTCAAGAAGAACGTCACCAAGTAGCTTCTTCATGAAGAACGTCACCAAGTAGCTCCTTCATGAAGAACGTCACCAAGTAGCTCCTTCAAGAAGAACGTCACCAAGTAGAACCTTCATGAAGAACGTCACCAAGTAGCCCTTCAAGAAGAACGTCACCAAGTAGCTCCTTCATGAAGAACGTCACCAAGTAGCTCCTTCAAGAAGAACGTCACCAAGTAGCTTCTTCATGAAGAACGTCACCAAGTAGCTCCTTCATGAAGAACGTCACCAAGTAGCTCCTTCATGAAGAACGTCACCAAGTAGCTCCTTCATGAAGAACATCACCAAGTAGCTCCTTCATGAAGAACGTCACCAAGTAGCTCCTTCAAGAAGAACGTCACCAAGTAGCTTCTTCATGAAGAACGTCACCAAGTAGCTCCTTCAAGAAGAACGTCACCAAGTAGCTCCTTCATAAGAACGTCACCAAGTAGCTCCTTCATGAAGAACGTCACCAAGTAGCTCCTTCAAGAAGAACGTCACCAAGCAGCTCCTTCAAGAAGAACGTCACCAAGTAGCTCCTTCAAGAAGAACATCACCAAGTATCTCCTCCATGAAGAACGTCACCAAGTAGCTCCTTCATGAAGAACGTCACCAAGTAGCTCCTTCATGAAGAACGTCACCAAGTAGCTCCTTCATGAAGAACATCACCAAGTAGCTCCTTCATGAAGAACGTCACCAAGTAGCTCCTTCATGAAGAACGTCACCAAGTAGCTCCTTCATGAAGAACGTCACCAAGTAGCTCCTTCAAGAGCCGCAGGCTGCCGACTCCCTGGGATGGAGTCACGCCGCGTGGCTCACAGAGGGCTCCTGTGGCCCTGAGGTGGTCCAGCCTGGCTCCTGAGGTCTCGCGAGTTGAGCCACGGTCTCAGCCCCCCAGCCACCACCTCTCTCTTAAAGACCCCCCACGTCTCTCTCTTAAAGACCACCCACGTATCTCTCTTAAAGACCCCCCACGTCTCTCTCTTAAAGACCCCCCACGTCTCTTTCTTAAAGACCCCCCACGTCTCTCTCTTAAAGACCCCCCACGTCTCTCTCTTAAAGACCCCCCACGTCTCTTTCTTAAAGACCCCCCACGTCTCTCTCTTAAAGACCCCCCACGTCTCTCTCTTAAAGACCCCCCACGTCTCTCTCTTAAAACCCCCCACGTCTCTCTCTTAAAGACCCCCCACGTCTCTCTCTTAAAGACCCCCCACGTCTCTCTCTTAAAGACCCCCCACATCTCTCTCTTAAAGACCGCCCACGTCTCTCTCTTAAAGACCCCCCACGTCTCTCTCTTAAAGACCCCCACGTCTCTCTCTCTTAAAGACCCCCACGTCTCTCTCTTAAAGACCCCCCACGTCTCTCTCTTAAAGACCCCCACGTCTCTCTCTTAAAGACCCCCCACGTCTCTCTCTTAAAGACCCCCCACGTCTCTCTCTTAAAGACCCCCCACGTCTCTCTCTCTTAAAGACCCCCACGTCTCTCTCTTAAAGACCCCCCACGTCTCTCTCTTAAAGACCCCCACGTCTCTCTCTCTCTCTCTTAAAGACCCCCACGTCTCTCTCTTAAAGACCCCCCACGTCCCTCTCTTAAAGACCCCCCACGTCTCTCTCTTAAAGACCCCCCACGTCTCTCTCTTAAAGACCCCCACGTCTCACTCTCTCTTAAAGACCACCACGTCTCTCTCTTAAAGACCCCCGACGTCTCTCTCTTAAAGACCCCCCCGTCTCTCTCTTAAAGACCCTCCACGTCTCTCTCTTAAAGACCCCCCACGTCTCTCTCTTAAAGAGCCCCCACGTCTCTCTCTTAAAAACCCCCCACGTCTCTCTCTTAAAAAACCCACCACGTCTCTCTCTTAAAGACCCCCCACGTCTCTCTCTTAAAGACCCCCACGTCTCTCTCTCTCTCTCTCTTAAAGACCCCCGACGTCTCTCTCTTAAAGACCCCCACGTCTCTCTCTTAAAGACCCCCCACGTCTCTCTCTTAAAGACCCCCCACGTCTCTCTCTTAAAGACACCCCACGTCTCTCTCTTAAAGACCCCCCACGTCTCTCTCTTAAAGACCCCCCACGTCTCTCTCTTAAAGACCCCCCACGTCTCTCTCTTAAAGACCCCCCACGTCTCTCTCTTAAAGACACCCCACGTCTCTCTCTTAAAGACCCCCCACGTCTCTCTCTTAAAGACCCCCCACGTCTCTCTCTTAAAGACCCCCCACGTCTCTCTCTTAAAGACCCCCCACGTCTCTCTCTTAAAGACCCCCCACGTCTCTCTCTTAAAGACCCCCCACGTCTCTCTCTTAAAGACTCCCCACGTCTCTCTCTTAAAGACCCCCCACGTCTCTCTCTTAAAAACCCCCCACATCTCTCTCTTAAAGACCCCCCACGTCTGTCTCTTAAAGACCCCCCACGTCTCTCTCTTAAAGACCCCCACGTCTCTCTCTCTCTTAAAGACCTCCACGTCTCTCTCTTAAATACCCCCCACGTCTCTCTCTTAAAGACCCCCCACGTCTCTCTCTTAAAGACCCCCCACGTCTCTCTCTTAAAGACCCCCACGTCTCTCTCTTAAAGACCCCCACGTCTCTCTCTCTCTTAAAGACCCCCACGTCTCTCTCTTAAAGACCCCCCACATCTCTCTCTTAAAAACCCCCCACGTCTCTCTCTTAAAGACCCCCCACGTCTCTCTCTTAAAGACCCCCCACGTCTCTCTCTTAAAGACCCCCCACGTCTCTCTCTTAACGACCCCCCACGTCTCTCTCTTAAAGACCCCCCACGTCTCTCTCTTAAAGACCCCACGTTTCTATCTTAAAGACCCCCACGTCTCTCTCTTAAAGACCCCCCACGTCTCTCTTAAAGACCCCCCACGTCTCTCTCTTAAAGACCCCCACGTCTCTCTCTTAAAGACCCCCCACGTCTCTCTTAAAGACCCCCCACGTCTCTCTCTTAAAGACCCCCACGTCTCACTCTCTCTTAAAGACCCCCACGTCTCTCTCTTAAAGACCCCCCACGTCTCTCTCTTAAAGAGCCCCCACGTCTCTCTCTTAAAGACACCCCACGTCTCTCTCTTAAAGACCCCCCACGTCTCTCTCTTAAAGACCCCCTACGTCTCTCTCTTAAAGACCCCCCACGTCTCTCTCTTAAAGACCCCCCACGTCTCTCTCTTAAAGACCCCCCACGTCTCTCTCTTAAAGACCCCCCACGTCTCTCTCTTAAAGACCCCACGTTTCTATCTTAAAGACCCCCACGTCTCTCTCTTAAAGACCCCCCACGTCTCTCTTAAAGACCCCCCACGTCTCTCTCTTAAAGACCCCCACGTCTCTCTCTTAAAGACCCCCCACGTCTCTCTTAAAGACCCCCCACGTCTCTCTCTTAAAGACCCCCACGTCTCACTCTCTCTTAAAGACCCCCACGTCTCTCTCTTAAAGACACCCCACGTCTCTCTCTTAAGGACCCCCCACGTCTCTCTCTTAAAGACCCCCTACGTCTCTCTCTTAAAGACCCCCCACGTCTCTCTCTTAAAGACCCCCCACGTCTCTCTCTTAAAGACTCCCCACGTCTCTCTCTTAAAGACCCCCACGTCTCTCTCTTAAAGACCCCCCACGTCTCTCTCTTAAAGACCCCCCACGTCTCTCTCTTAAAGACCCCCCACGTCTCTCTCTTAAAGACCCCCACGTCTCTCTCTTAAAGACCCCCCACGTCTCTCTCTTAAAGACCTCCACGTCTCTCTCTTAAAGACCCCCGCGTCTCTCTCTTAAAGACCCCCCACGTCTCTCTCTTAAAGACCCCCACGTCTCTCTCTTAAAGACCCCCACGTCTCTCTCTTAAAGACCCCCACGTCTCTCTCTCTCTTAAAGACCCCCACGTCTCTCTCTTAAAGTCCCCCCACATCTCTTTCTTAAAAACCCCCCACGTCTCTCTTAAAGACCCCCCACGTCTCTCTCTTAAAGACCCCCACGTCTCACTCTCTCTTAAAGACCCCCACGTCTCTCTCTTAAAGACACCCCACGTCTCTCTCTTAAAGACCCCCCACGTCTCTCTCTTAAAGACCCCCTACGTCTCTCTCTTAAAGACCCCCCACGTCTCTCTCTTAAAGACCCCCCACGTCTCTCTCTTAAAGACTCCCCACGTCTCTCTCTTAAAGACCCCCCACGTCTCTCTCTTAAAGACCCCCCACGTCTCTCTCTTAAAGACCCCCCACGTCTCTCTCTTAAAGACCCCCCACGTCTCTCTCTTAAAGACCCCCACGTCTCTCTCTTAAAGACCCCCCACGTCCCTCTCTTAAAGACCCCCACGTCTCTCTCTTAAAGACCCTACGTTTCTCTCTTAAAGACCCCCACGTCTCTCTCTCTCTTAAAGACCCCCCACGTCTCTCTCTTAAAGACCCCCCACGTCTCTCTCTTAAAGACCCCCACGTCTCTCTACGTCTCTCTGCGTGTACGTGTGGGGGGGGGGGGGGTGGCTATCCGCTCGCCGTCTCCGACCACCTCTGTGGGAGCCGTCACGAGGTGGCCACAAATCGTCGCCGGCTCCTGCGCGCCATTGTTTGTCCATACTTCACCCCGCCGGTCACTGTGTGCTTGGAGGGAAGAGTGGGGGTGAGGGAGTTTGCCAATCGAGACGATGGTTTTAGAGTGCATCGCTGCAGGTGGCTTCTTCCTAATAACGGAAGGAAGAGCGTTCCAGACGGCCGCAGAAGCAGCTTGCCGCTTCGAGCACGAGCGAAGTTCGCGTCGTGTCGATGGTTCGCGCTCGTTGGCGAGATCAGCGAGCTGTTTTGGTTCACTGTGGCGAGTGCGAACTCAACGCGTCCGTTCGGCAGTCGGAAGCCAATGCAGCTCGGCGAGCCGCAGTACCCCTGACACGTGACACAGAATGTTGTGCACGCGGCAGCTTGGTCATTTGTTTTCTTTGCCAGCCGTTCCGTAGAGTAGCGAGTTAACCGAGCCGTGTCGATATAGGACACTACACGCCAGCGTGCTGGCTGTGTCACGACTCAATCGTGGCCGAGTTTGTCGCAGCGCCCCGCGTGGAGAACTGCAGGAGCCGACTGAACGTGGAGATTCAAAGCGGCATGCCCTGGTCCCAGTAAGGTGACCTGGTCTCAGTAAGGCGCCCTGGTCTCAGTATGGTGACCTGGTCTCAGTATGGTGACCTGGGCTCAGGATGGTGACCTGGTCCCAGTATAGTGCCCTGGTCTCAGGATGGTTCCCTGGTCCCAGTATGGTGCCTTGGTCCCAGTATGGTGCCCTGGTCTCAGTATGGTGACCTGGTTTCAGGATGATTCCCTGGTCACAGTATGGTGACCTGGTCTCAGGATGGTGACCTGGTCCCAGTATGGTTCCCTGGTCCCAGTAAGGTGCCTTGGTCCCAGTATGGTGACCTGGTCTCAGGATGGTGCCCTGGTTTCAGGATGGTTCCCTGGTCACAGTATGGTGACCTGGTCTCAGGATGGTGACCTGGTCCCAGTATGGTTCCCTGGTCCCAGTAAGGTGCCTTGGTCCCAGTATGGTGACCTGGTCTCAGGATGGTGCCCTGGTTTCAGGATGGTTCCCTGGTCACAGTATGGTGACCTGGTCTCAGGATGGTGATCTGGTCTCAGTATGGTGACCTGGTCCCAGTATGGTTCCCTGGTCCCAGTATGGTGCCCTAGTCCCAGTATGGTACCTTGTTATCTCTCTTTATTATCTCTCTGTTATCATCTCTTTGTTATCTCTCTGTTATCTCTTTGTTATCTCTCTCTGCTATCATCTCTCTGTTATCTCTCTCTGTTATCTCTCTGTTATCTCTCTCTGTTATCATCTCTCTGTTATCTCTCTCTCTGTTATCATCTCTCTTTTATCTTTCTCTGTTATCATCTCTCTTTTATCTCTCTCTGTTATCATCTCTCTTTTATCTCTCTGTTATCTCTCTCTTTTATCTCTCTCTGTTATCATCTCTATGTTATCTCTCTGTAAACATCTCTCTGTTATCTCTCTCTGTTATCTCTCTGTTATCTTTCTCTGTTATCTCTCTGTTATGTCTCTCTCTGTTATCTCTCTTTTATCTCTCTCTTTTATCTCTCTCTGTTATCTCTCTCTATTATCTCTCTCTGTTATCTCTCTTTTATCTCTCTCTATTATCATCTCTCTGTTATCTCTCTGTTATCATCTCTCTGTTATCTCTCTGTTATCATCTCTCTGTTATCATCTCTCTGTTATCTCTCTCTGTTATCTCTCTCTGTATATCTATCTGTTATCTATCTCTGTTATCTCTCTCTGTTATCTATCTCTGTTATCTATCTCTTATATCTCTCTTATATCTCTATGTTATCTCTCTCTGTTATCTCTCTCTGTTATCTCTCTTTTATCATCTCTCTGTTATCTCTCTCTGTTATCTCTCTGTTATCTCTGTTATCTCTCTCTGTTATCTCTGGTATAATCTCTCTGTTATCTCTCTCTGGTATCTCTCTCTGTTATCTCTCTGTTATCATCTCTCTTATCATCTCCCTGTTATCTCTCTGTTATCATCTCTCTGTTATCTCTCTCTGTTTTCTTTCTCTGTTATCTCTCTTTTATAATCTCTCTGTTATCTCTCTGTAATCTCTCTCTGTTATCTTTCTGTTATCTCTCTCTGTTATCTCTCTTTTATCTCTCTCTGTTATCTCTCTGTTATCTCTCTGTTATCATCTCTCTGTTATCATCTCTCTGTTATCTCTCTCTGTTATCTCTCTGTTATCTCTCTTTTATCATCTCTCTGTTATCTCTCTATTATCATCTCTCTGTTATCTCTCTGTCATCTCTCTCTGATATAATCTCTCTGTTATCATCTTTCTGTTATCTCTCTCTGTTATCTCTCTGTTATCTCTGTTATCTCTCTCTGTTATCTCTCTCTGTTATCTCTCTCTGTTATCTCTCTGATATAATCTCTCTGTTATCTCTCTCTGGTATCTCTCTCTGTTATCTCTCTGTTATCATCTCTCTTATCATCTCCCTGTTATCTCTCTGTTATCATCTCTCTGTTATCTCTCTCTGTTTTCTTTCTCTGTTACCTCTCTCTTTGATCATCTCTCTGTTATCTCTCTGTTATCTTTCTATGTTATCTCTCTGTTATCTCTCTGTTATCTCTCTCTGTTATCATCTCTCTGTTATCTCTCTGTTATCATCTCTCTGTTATCTCTCTCTGTTATCTCTCTGTTATCTCTGTTATCTCTCTCTGTTATCTCTCTGGTATCTCTCTCTGTTATCTCTCTCTGTTATCATCTCTCTTATCATCTCCCTGTTATCTCTCTGTTATCATCTCTCTGTTATCTCTCTGTTTTCTTTCTCTGTTATCTCTCTTTTATAATCTCTCTGTTATCTCGCTGTAATCTCTCTCTGTTATCTTTCTGTTATCTCTCTCTGTTATCTCTCTGTTATCTCTCTCTATTATCACTCTATTATCTCTCTGTTATCATCTCTCTGTTATCATCTCTCTGTTATCTCTCTATTATCATCTCTCTGTTATCTCTCTGTCATCTCTCTCTGATATAATCTCTCTGTTATCATCTTTCTGTTATCTCTCTTTGTTATCTCTCTGTTATCTCTGTTATCTATCTCTGTTATCTCTCTCTGTTATCTCTCTGATATAATCTCTCTGTTATCTCTCTTTGGTATCTCTCTCTGTTATCTCTCTCTGTTATCATCTCTCTTATCATCTCCCTGTTATCTCTCTGTTATCATCTCTCTGTTATCTCTCTCTGTTTTCTTTCTCTGTTACCTCTCTCTTTGATCATCTCTCTGTTATCTCTCTGTTATCTCTCTATGTTATCTCTCTCTGTTATCTCTCTGTTATCTCTCTCTGTTATCATCTCTCTGTTATCTCTCTGTTATCATCTCTCTGTTATCTCTCTCTGTTATCTCTCTGTTATCTCTGTTATCTCTCTCTGTTATCTCTCTGGTATCTCTCTCTGTTATCTCTCTCTGTTATCATCTCTCTTATCATCTCCCTGTTATCTCTCTGTTATCATCTCTCTGTTATCTCTCTGTTTTCTTTCTCTGTTATCTCTCTTTTATAATCTCTCTGTTATCTCGCTGTAATCTCTCTCTGTTATCTTTCTGTTATCTCTCTCTGTTATCTCTCTGTTATCTCTCTCTATTATCACTCTATTATCTCTCTGTTATCATCTCTCTGTTATCATCTCTCTGTTATCTCTCTATTATCATCTCTCTGTTATCTCTCTGTCATCTCTCTCTGATATAATCTCTCTGTTATCATCTTTCTGTTATCTCTCTTTGTTATCTCTCTGTTATCTCTGTTATCTCTCTCTGTTATCTCTCTCTGTTATCTCTCTGATATAATCTCTCTGTTATCTCTCTTTGGTATCTCTCTCTGTTATCTCTCTCTGTTATCATCTCTCTTATCATCTCCCTGTTATCTCTCTGTTATCATCTCTCTGTTATCTCTCTCTGTTTTCTTTCTCTGTTACCTCTCTCTTTGATCATCTCTCTGTTATCTCTCTGTTATCTCTCTATGTTATCTCTCTCTGTTATCTCTCTGTTATCTCTCTCTGTTATCATCTCTCTGTTATCTCTCTCTGTTATCATCTCCCTGTTATCTCTGTTATCATCTCTCTGTTATCTCTCTCTGTTTTCTTTCTCTGTTATCTCTCTCTTTTATCATCTCTTTGTTATCATCTCTCTGTTATCTCTCTCTGTTATCATCTCTCTGTTATCTCTGTTATCATCTCTCTGTTATCTCTCTCTGTTATCTCTCTGTTATCTCTCTGTTATCTCTCTCTGTTATCTCTCTGTTATCTCTCTGTTATAATCTCTCTGCTATCTCTCTCTGGTATCTCTCTCTGTTATCTCTCTCTGTTATCATCTCTCTGTTATCATCTCTCTGTTATCTCTCTGTTATAATCTCTCTGTTATCACCTCTCTGTCATCTCTCTCTGTTATCTCTCTGTTATAATCTCTCTGTTATCTCTCTCTGTCATCTCTCTCTGTTATCGCTCTCTGTTATCATCTCTCTGTTATCTCTCGGTTATCTCTCTCTGTTATATCTCTGTTATCTCTCTCTGTTATCACCTCTCGGTTATCTTTCTGTTATCTCTCCCTGTTATCTCTCTGCTATCATCTCTCTGTTATCACCTCTCTGTTATCTCTCCCTGTTATCTCTCCCTGTTGTTTCTCTGTTATCTCTCTCTGTTATCTCTGTTATCTCTCTGTTATCTCTCTGTTATCTCTCTCTGTTATCTCTCTCTGTTATCTCTCTGTTATCATCTCTCAGTTATCTCTCTGTTATCTCTCCCTGTTATCTCTCCCTGTTATCTCTCTGTTATCTCTCTGTTATCTCTCTGTTATCTCTATCTATTATCATCTCCCTGTTATCACTGTTATCATCTCTCTGTTATCTCTCTCTGTTTTCTTTCTCTGTTATCTCTCTCTTTTATCATCTCTCTGTTATCTCTCTGTTACCATCTCTCTGTTATCATCTCTCTGTTATCTCTCTCTGTTATCTCTGTTATCTCTCTGTTATCATCTCTCTGTTATCATCTCTCTGTTATCTCTCTCTGTTATCATCTCTCTGTTATCTCTGTTATCATCTCTATGTTATCTCTGTTATCATCTCTATGTTATCTCTCTCTGTTATCTCTCT